>NC_069510.1:3329287-3514287 GCF_027579735.1 Bombina bombina
AGGTATTAGTAGCAGGTAAGGTCAGTAGGTGCTCGGTGTATAGGAAGAGGTATTAGCTGCAGGTAAGGTCAGTAGGTGCTGGGTGTATAGGAAGAGGTATTGGCAGCAGATAAGGTCAGTAGGTGCTGGGTGTATAGCAAGAGGTATTAACAGCAGGTGAGATCAGTAGGTGCTGGGTGTATAGGAAGAGGTATCAGCAGCAGGTAAGGTCAGTAGGTGCTGGGTGTATAGGAAGAGGTATAAGCAGCAGGTAAGGTCAGTAGGTGCTGGGTGTATAGGAAGAGGTATAAGCAGCAGGTAAGGTCAGTACGTGCTGGGTGTATAGGAAGAGGTATCAGCAGCAGGTAAGGTCAGTAGGTGCTGGGTGTATAGCAAGAGGTATTAACAGTAGGTGAGATCAGTAGGTGCTGGGTAGATAAGAAGAAATATTAACAGCAGGTGAGATCAGTAGGTGCTGGGTGTATAGGAAGAGGTATTGGCAGCAGGTAAGGTCAGTAGGTGCTGGGTGTATAGGAAGAGGTATTAGCAGCAGGTAAGGTCAGTAGGTGCTGGGTGTATAGGAAGAGGTATTGGCAGCAGGTAAGGTCAGTAGGTGCTGGGTGTATAGGAAGAGGTATTAGCAACAGGTAAAGTCAGTAGGTGCTGGTTGTATAGGAAGAGGTATTAGCAGCAGGTAAGGTCAGTAGGTGCTGGGTGTATAGGAAGAGGTATTAGCAGCAGGTAAGGTCAGTAGGTGCTAGGTGTATAGCAAGAGGTATTGGCAGCAGGTAAGTTCAGTAGGTGCTGGGTGTATAGGAGGAGGTATTGGCAGCAGGTAAGGTCAGTAGGTGCTGGGTGTATAGCAAGAGGTATTAGCTGCAGGTAAGTTCAGTAGGTGCTGGGTGTATAGGAGGAGGTATTGGCAGCAGGTAAGGTCAGTAGGTGCTGTATGTATAGCAAGAGGTATTGGCAGCAGATAAGGTTAGTAGGTGCTGGATGTATAGCAAGAGGTATTGGCAGCAGATAAGGTCAGTAGATGCTGAGTGTATAGTAAGAGGTATTAGCAGCAGGTAAGGTCAGTAGGTGCTGGGTGTATAGGAAGAGGTATTAGCAGCAGTTAAGGTCAGTAGGTGCTGGGTGTATAGGAAGAGGTATTAGCAGCAGGTGAGGTCAGTAGGTGCTGGGTGTATAGGAAGACGTATTAGCAGCAGGTAAGTTCAGTAGGTTCTGGGTGTATAGGAAGAGGTATTAGTAGCAGGTAAGGTCAGTAGGTGCTCGGTGTATAGGAAGAGGTATTAGCTGCAGGTAAGGTCAGTAAGTGCTGGGTGTATAGGAAGAGGTATTGGCAGCAGATAAGGTCAGTAGGTGCTGGGTGTATAGCAAGAGGTATTAACAGCAGGTGAGATCAGTAGGTGCTGGGTGTATAGGAAGAGGTATCAGCAGCAGGTAAGGTCAGTAGGTGCTGGGTGTATAGGAAGATGTATAAGCAGCAGGTAAGGTCAGTAGGTGCTGGGTGTATAGGAAGAGGTATAAGCAGCAGGTAAGGTCAGTACGTGCTGGGTGTATAGGAAGAGGTATCAGCAGCAGGTAAGGTCAGTAGGTGCTGGGTGTATAGCAAGAGGTATTAACAGCAGGTGAGATCAGTAGGTGCTGGGTAGATAAGAAGAAATATTAACAGCAGGTGAGATCAGTAGGTGCTGGGTGTATAGGAAGAGGTATTGGCAGCAGGTAAGGTCAGTAGGTGCTGGGTGTATAGGAAGAGGTATTAGCAGCAGGTAAGGTCAGTAGGTGCTGGGTGTATAGGAAGAGGTATTGGCAGCAGGTAAGGTCAGTAGGTGCTGGGTGTATAGGAAGAGGTATTAGCAGCAGGTAAGGTCAGTAGGTGCTGGGTGTATAGGAAGAGGTATTAGCAACAGGTAAAGTCAGTAGGTGCTGGTTGTATAGGAAGAGGTATTAGCAGCAGGTAAGGTCAGTAGGTGCTGGGTGTATAGGAAGAGGTATTAGCAGCAGGTAAGGTCAGTAGGTGCTGGGTGTATAGGAAGAGGTATTAGCAACAGGTAAAGTCAGTAGGTGCTGGTTGTATAGGAAGAGGTATTAGCAGCAGGTAAGGTCAGTAGGTGCTGGGTGTATAGGAAGAGGTATTAGCAGCAGGTAAGGTCAGTAGGTTCTGGGTGTATAGGAATAGGTATTAGCAGCAGGTAAGGTCAGTAGGTGCTGGGTGTATAGGAAGAGGTATTAGCAGCAGGTAAGGTCAGTAGGTTCTGGGTGTATAGGAAGAGGTATTAGCAGCAGGTAAAGTCAGTAGGTGCTGGTTGTATAGGAAGAGGTATTAGCAGCAGGTAAGGTCAGTAGGTGCTGGGTGTATAGGAAGAGGTATTAGCAGCAGGTAAGGTCAGTAGGTGCTAGGTGTATAGCAAGAGGTATTGGCAGCAGGTAAATTCAGTAGGTGCTGGGTGTATAGGAGGAGGTATTGGCAGCAGGTAAGGTCAGTAGGTGCTGGGTGTATAGCAAGAGGTATTAGCTGCAGGTAAGTTCAGTAGGTGCTGGGTGTATAGGAGGAGGTATTGGCAGCAGGTAAGGTCAGTAGGTGCTGGATGTATAGCAAGAGGTATTGGCAGCAGATAAGGTTAGTAGGTGCTGGATGTATAGCAAGAGGTATTGGCAGCAGATAAGGTCAGTAGATGCTGAGTGTATAGTAAGAGGTATTAGCAGCAGGTAAGGTCAGTAGGTGCTGGGTGTATAGCAAGAGGTATTGGCAGCAGATAAGGTCAGTAGGTGCTGGGTGTATAGGAGGAGGTATTGGCAGCAGATAAGGTCAGTAGGTGCTGGGTGTATAGGAAGAGGTATTAGCAGCAGGTAAGGTCAGTAGGTGCTGGGTGTATAGGAGGAGGTATTAGCCGCAGGTAAGGTCAGTAGGTGCTGGGTGTATAGGAAGAGGTATTAGCAGCAGATAAGGTCAGTAGGTGCTGGGTGTATAGGAGGAGGTATTGGCAGCAGATAAGGTCAGTAGGTGCTGGGTGTATAGTAAGAGGTATTAACAGCAGGTGAGATCAGTAGGTGCTGGGTAGATAAGAAGAAATATTAACAGCTGGTTGGTAGGATTATAGATACATCACAGACCATAGTGGACACTGAAGTTTTTAGGAAATCACATGGTTTTGGGACCACTTGTGCTACTGGTGCCGTCTGCCAGTTTAGGGACTGTGATACTCACCTTTTCTCATAAAAATGCCCTGCGACTGGTCCAGTATATGCTTAGGGAATGTAGAGTTGTTGGCCATTGGATTTTTCTTCATCTGCTCGAAGGACGTCAGACGCACAATGTTCGTCAGCACCTCCTCTGGCAGATCTTTGTTCAGGAACTCAATGAGTTTGCGCACCTCCTGCAAGCGGTTCTATAGGGCAAAGGAAGGATCTTGTGACTACACAATGTGACCGGTACACAAGGGTGTGCTGGTGACAGACGGGGAGAGAGTGCGGAGCAGGTTATATAGAAAGAATAACACGTGTCTAGTTAATGTGTAATTTGCTAGATTTTTTTCTTTTGTTATTTCTCCTGGTTTATTGTATCCTGGTTTGGATATTGTTACAATAAAGGAACAGTCTCTTATACCATCAAAGGGGCAATGTACTGCAATGTGCCCACTTTAATGTGCTTCTAATTTTATATTCACCTGCTGGAGTGTATTTAATTGTTAACAAATAGCACCTTTACCTTTGTTTTCTCATATGAAATAGCTGTTCTACCTGCATAAATAGCTAAAGAAAAGCTATGTAAACGACAAAGGAGAAGAAATGACTCCCCCATTGAGATAAGACAAGGAGGCCTTTGTTTGTATACAGAGTGATATAATATTGAGAAATGTTCTACCTGCAAGGTCAGCTCATTTTTTGTTGAGTTGGGGTTTGAAAGGGAAAAAACATAATTTATGTAAGAACCTGATAAATTTATTTCTTTCATATTGGCAAGAACCCATGAGCTAGTGACGTATGGGATATACAATCCTACCAGGAGGGGCAAAGTTTCCCAAACCACAAAATGCCTATAAATACACCCCTCACCACACCCACAATTCAGTTTAACGAATAGCCAAGCAGTGGGGTGATAAAGAAAGGAGTAAAAAGCATCAACAAAGGAATTTGGAAATAATTGTGCTTTATACAAAAAAATCATAACCACCATAAAAAAGGGGGTGGGCCTCATGGACTCTTGCCAATATGAAAGAAATGAATTTATCAGGTAAGTTCTTACATAAATTATGTTTTCTTTCATGTAATTGGCAAGAGTCCATGAGCTAGTGACGTATGGGATAGCAATACCCAAGATGTGGAACTCCACGCAAGAGTCACTAGAGAGGTAGGGATAAAATAATAACAGCCATTTTCCGCTGAGAAAATTAAATCCACAACCAAAAAAAATAAGTTTTTCTCATAAATGAAAGAAAAAAAACTTAAAACATAAGCAGAGAAATCAAACTGAGACAGATACCTGAAGAACTTTTCTACAAAAAACTGCTTCTGAAGAAGCAAATACATCAAAACGGTAGAATTTAGTAAATGTATGCAAAGAAGACCAAGTTGCTGCTTTGCAAATCTGATCAACTGAAGCTTCATTCTTAAAAGCCCACAACGTGGAGACTGATCTAGTAGAATGAGCTGTAATTCTCTGAGGCAGGGCCTGACCCGACTACAAATAAGCCTGATGAATCAAAAGCTTTAACCAAGATGCCAAGGAAATGGCAGAAGCCTTCTGACCTTTCCTAGAACCAGAAAAGATAACAAATAGACTAGAAGTCTTCCTGAAATCTTTAGTAGCTTCAACATAATATTTCAAAGCTCTTACCACATCCAAAGAATGTAAAGATCTTTCCAAAGAATTCTTAGGATTAGGACACAAAGAAGGGACAACAATTTCTCTATTAATGTTGTTAGAATTCACAACCGTAGGTAATAATTTAAATTTAGTCCGCAAAACTGCCTTATCCTGATGGAAAATCAGAAAAGGAGATTCACAAGAAAGAGCAGATAATTCAGAAACTCTTCTAGCAGAAGAGATGGCCAAAAGGAACAACACTTTCCAAGAAAGTAGTTTAAAGGGACACTGAACCCAAATTTGTTCATGATTCAGATACAGCATGCAATTTTAAGCAACTTTCTAATTTACTCCTATTGTAAAATTTTATTCATTCTCTTGGTATCTTTATTTGAAATGCAAGAATGTAAGTTTAGATGCCGGCCCATTTTTGGTAAACAACCTGGGTTGTTCTTGCTGATTGGTGGATAAATTCATCCACCAATAAAAAAAAGTGTTGTCCACAGTTCTGAACCATAAAAAAGCTTAGATGTCTTCTTTTTCAAATAAAGATAGCAAGAGAATGAAGAAAAAATAATAATAAGATTAAATTAGAAAGTTGCTTAAAATTGCATGCTCTATCTGAATCACGAAAGAAAAAAATTGGGTTAAGTGTCCCTTTAATGTCCAAATAATGCATAGGCTCAAAAGGAGGAGCCTGTAAGGCCTTAAAAACCAAATTAAGACTCCAAGGAGGAGAGATTGATTTAATAAACAGGCTTGATACAGACCAAAGCCTGTACAAAACAGTGAATATCAGGAAGCTTAGCAATCTTTCTGTGAAATAAAACAGAAAGAGCAGAGATGTGTCCCTTTAAGGAACTTGCAGACAAACCTTTATCCAAACCATCCTGAAGAAACTGTAAAATTCTAGGAATTCTAAAAGAATGCCAGGAGAATTTATGAGAACACCATGAAATATAAGTCTTCCAAACTTGATAATAAATCTTCCTAGAAGCAGATTTACGAGCCTGTAACAAAGTATTGATCACTGAGTCAGAGAAACCTCTATGTCTAAGCACTAGGCATTCAATTTCCATACCTTAAAATTTAATGATTTGAGATCCTGATGGAAAAATGGACCTTGAGACAGAAGGTCAAGCCTTAATGGAAGTGGCCAAGGTTGGCCGTTTGACATCCGAACAAGATCCGCATACCAAAACCTGTGAGGTCATGCTTAAGCTACCAGCAACACAAACTATTATTCCATGATGATTTTGGAAATCCCTTTTGGAAGAAGAACTAGAGGCGGAAAGATATAAGCAGGTTGGTAACACCAAGGAACTGCTAACACATCCACTGCTTCCGCCTGAGGATCCCTGGACCTGGACAGGTACCTGGGAAGTTTCTTGTTTAGATGGGAAGCCATCAGATCTATTTCTGGAGCACTCCACATCTGAACAATCTGAGAAAATACATCTGGATGGAGCGACTACTCCCCCAGATGTAAAGTCTTACGGCTGAGATAATCCACTTCCCAATTGTCTATACCTGGGATATGAACTGCAGAAATTAGACAGGAGCTGGATTTCGCCCAAGCAAGTATCCAATATACTTCTTTCATGGCTTGGGGACTGCAAGTCCCACCCTGATGATTGACATATGCCACAGTTGTGATATTGTCTGTCTGAAAACAAATGAACGGTTCTCTATTCAACAGAGGCCACACCTGAAGAGCCCTGAAGATAGCACAGAGTTCTAAAATATTGATTGGTAACCTCGCCTCTTGAGGTTTCCAAACCCCTTGTGCTGTCAGAGATCCCCAGACAGCTCCCCAACCTGAAAGACTTGCATCTGTTGTGATCACAGTCCAGGTTGGACGAACAAAAGAGGCCCCTTGAACTATATGATGGTGATCTAACCACCAAGTCAGAGAGAGTCGAACATTGGGATTTAAGGATATTAATTGTGATATCTTTGTATAATCACTGCACCATTGGTTCAGCATACAAAGCTGGAGAGGTCTCATATGAAAACGAGCAAAGGGGATCGCGTCCGATGCTGCAGTCATGAGACCTAAAACTTCCATGCACATAGCCACTGAAGGGAATGACTGAGACCGAAGGTTCCGACAAGCTGAAAATTTTTTTAATCATCTCTTGTCTGTTAGAGACAGAGTCATGGACACTGAATCCATCTGGAAACCTAAAAAGGTGACCCTTGTCTGAGGAATCAAATAACTTTTTGGTAAATTGATCCTCCAACCATATCTTTGAAGCAACAACACTAGTTGATTTGTGTGAGATTCTGCAGAATGTAAAGACTGAGCTAGTACCAAGATATCATACAAATAAGGAAATACCGCAATACCCCGTTCTCCGATTACAGAGAGTAGGGCACTGAGAACCTTCAAAAAGATTCTTGGAGCTGTCGCTAGGCCAAACGGAAGAGCGACAAATTGGTAATGCTTGTCTGGAAAAGAGAATCTCAGAAACTGATAATGGTCTGGATGAATCGGAATATGAAGATAAGCATCCTGTAAGTCTATTGTGGACATATAATGTCCTTGCTGAACAAAAGGCAGAATAGTCCTTATAGTTACCATTTTGAAAGTTTGCAATCTTACATAACGATTCAAAATTTTCAGATCCAGAACTGGCCTGAAAGAATTTTCTTTCTTTGGGACAATGAATAGATTTGAATAAAACCCCAGAACCTGTTCCTGAAACGGAACTGGTATGATTACCCCTGTAAGCTCCAGGTCTGAAACACACTTCAGAAAAGCTTGAGCCTTTACTGGATTTACTGGGATGCGTGAGAGAAAAAACCTTCTCGCAGGAGGTCTTACTCTGAATCCTATTCGGTACCCTTGAGAGACAATACTCTGAATCCATTGATTTTGGACAGAATCTGCCCAAATGTCTTGGAAGAATCTTAATCTGCCCCCTACCAGCTGAGCTGGAATGAGGGCCGCACCTTCATGCAGACTTGGGGGCTGGCTTTGGATTCTTAAATGGTTTGGATTTACTCCAACTTGAAGAAGGTTTCCAATTGGAACCAGATTCTTTGGGGGAAGCAATAGGTTTCTGCTCCTTATTTTGTTGAAAGGAACGAAAGCGGTTAGAAGCTTTAGATTTACCCTTAGGTCTTTAATCCTGAGGCAAAAAAGCTCCCTTCCCCGCAGTGACAGTTGAAATAATTGAATCCAACTAAGAACCAAATAACTTATTACCTGGGAAAGAGAGAGATAGTAATCTAGACTTAGATACCATGTCAGTGTTACAATATTTAAGCCACAAAGCTCTTCTAGCTAAAATAGCTAAAGACATAGATTTAACATCAATTTTAATTATATAAAAAATGGCATCACAAATAAAATGATTAGCATGTTGAAGCAAGCGAACAATTCTAGACAAATCAGGATCCGTTTCCTGTTGCGCTAAACATCCAACCAAAAAGTTGATGCAGCTGCAACATCAGTCATAGAAATGGCAGGCCTGAGGAGATGACCAGAATATAAATAAGCTTTCCTTAGATAAGATTCAAGTTTCCTATCTAAAGGGTCTTTAAAAGAAGTACTATCTTCCATAGGAATAGTAGTACGTTTAGCAAGAGTAGAAATAGCCCCATCAACTTTGGGGATCTTTTCCCAAAACTCCAATCTAACTGCTGGCAAAGGATACAATTTTTTAAACCTTGAAGGAATAAAAGAAGTACCAGACCTATTCCATTCCTTAGAAATCATATCAGAAATAGCATCAGGAACTGGAAAAACCTCTGGAGTAACCACAGGAGGTTTATAAACAGAATTTAAACGTTTACTAGTTTCAATATCAAGAGGACTAGTTTCCTCAATATCCAATGTAATCAACACTTCTTTTAACAAGGAACAAATAAAAGAAATAAATAAATTAGTAGATTTGTCAGTGTCAATATCTGAGGAAGGATCTTCTGAATCAGATAGATCCTCATCAGATGAGGATAATTCAGTATGTTGTCAGTCATTAGAAATTTCATCAACTTTATGAGAAGTTTTAAAAGACCTTTTACATTTATTAGAAGGTGGGATGGCAGACAAAGCATTCTGAATCGCATCAGCAATAAAATCTTTTATATTCACAGGTATATCTTGTACATTAGATGTTGAAGGAACAACAGGCATAGTACAATTACTGATGGACACATTCTCTGCATGTAAAAGCTTATCATGACAACTATTACATATCACAGCTGATCGGAACAGCCAATAGAATGCAAGCTCAATCTGATTGGCTGATTGGATCAGCCAATCGGATTGAACTTCAATCTGATTGACTGATAGCATCAGCCAATCAAATTTTTCCTACCTTAATTCCGATTGGCTGATAGAATCCTATCAGCCAATCAGAATTGAAGGGACGCCATCTTGGATGACGTCCCTTAAAGGAACCTTCATTCGTCGTTAGTCGTTGGGAAGAAGAGGATGGCTCCGCGTCGGCTCGTCTGAAGATGGCTCCGCTCCGGATGGATGAAGATTGAAGGTGCCACTTGGATGAAGACTTCTATCGGATGGAAGACCTCTTCAGTGCCGCCTGGATGAAGACTTTAATCGGATGGAAGACTTCTTCAGCGCCCCTTGGATAATGACTTCTGCCGCTCCGGATCTCCTCTTCGGTTCCATCGGTGGTCGGCTGGCTGAAGACGGCTCAAGGTAGGATGATCTTAAGGGGGGTAGTGTTAGGTTTATTTAAGGGGGGTTTGGGTTAGATTAGGAGTATGTGGGTGGTGGGTTTTAATGTTGGGGGAGGGTGTATTTTTATTTTACAGACAAAAGAGCTGTTTTCTTTGGGGCATGCCCCGCAAAAGGCCCTTTTAAGGGCTGGTAAGGTAAAAGAGCTGATAACTTTTTAATGTAGAATAGGGTAGGGATATTTTTTTATTTTGGGGGCTTTTTTATTTTATTAGGGGGCTTAGATTAGGTGTAAGTAGCTTAAAATTGTTGTAATTTTTTTTAAATGTTGGTAACTTATTTTTTTTATTTTTTGTAACTTAGCTTTTTTTATTTTTTGTACTTTAGTTAGTTTATTTAATTTAATTGTAGTTATTTGTAGGTAATTTATTTAATTAATTTAATGATAGTGTAGTGTTAGGTTTAATTGTAACTTAGGTTAGGATTTATTTTACAGGTAATTTTGTATTTCTTTTAGCTAGGTAGTTATTAAATAGTTAATAACTATTTAATAACTGTTGTACCTAGCTAAAATAAATACAAAGTTACCTGTAAAATAAATATAAATCCTAAAATAGCTACAATGTAATTATTAATTACATTGTAGCTATCTTAGGGTTTATTTTACAGGTAAGTATTTAGTTTTAAATAGGATTAATTTATTAAAGTATAGTGTAGTGTTAGGTGTAATTGTAACTTAGGTTAGGGTTTATTTTACAGGTAAATTTCTCTTTATTTTAACTAGGTAGCTATTAAATAGTCAATGTAGAATCAAAGTGGAAATCAGGAGCACCGGCAGCAGGTAGTTTAAAAATTAAACATTTATTCTTACACCTTAGTGTTGGTAAAATATTCCAAATGCTTGGCACAAACAATGGAAATGAAGATTAGGATAGTCTGTTGACAACAACCTTACATGTTTCAGCTCCAAGAGCCGTCCTCATAAGCTGCTGTCTGACTTAATAAAATTAACATATTTAAAAGCAGCAGACAAATCCTATTGGTTACAACTTGATTAGTAAACTAGTAACACTTGTAAACCTACTATATAAGTTGCTAGTGTTTAACCCTTAAGCTCCCTTTTTACAGAGTGCAACAATTAAGTAAAAACTTTGTACTTCAGTGCCCTTTTATACACAGAATGTTAATAAAGAGTAAGGATATAAAGACAATTTTACAATCCCTTCTATCAGTTAACAAATCATTTAAAACTATTTATAACTATTTATACCAATTCTTCCTAACATAGGGGATTGACCTATTACTGTGTATAAATAATAGTAGCTTTTTATTTTGCATCTTTACTTTTTTACATCTTCCTGTACTATTCACAGCACATAATCAATTAGGGAAACTTCTATTTCATGCTACCACTATAGGCTAAGGTACTGGGAACTATGTTTTGAATCCTGTGATACATATGTAGATACTCATTATTTATCTGTGTATAAAAGGGCACTGAAGTACAAAGTTTTTACTTAATTGTTGCACTCTGTAAAAAGGGAGCTTAAGGGTTAAACACTAGCAACTTATATAGTAGGTTTACAAGTGTTACTAGTTTACTAATCAAGTTGTAACCAATAGGATTTGTCTGCTGCTTTTAAATATGTTAATTTTATTAAGTCAGACAGCAGCTTATGAGGACGGCTCTTGGAGCTGAAACATGTAAGGTTGTTGTCAACAGACTATCCTAATCTTCATTTCCATTGTTTGTGCCAAGCATTTGGAATATTTTACCAACACTAAGGTGTAAGAATAAATGTTTAATTTTTAAACTACCTGCTGCCGGTGCTCCTGATTTCCACTTTGATTCTACATTGACTGTTTGCCCATTGTGAAGCACGGCTAGCACTGGAATTTTATGCTGTGTTCAGGACTGTTTTAAACCCGGTATTCTGTTCCGGAACGAGCAGAGGCAGTAGTGAGCTGACGTCATCGGACGCACGCACCAGAAGCGCAACCGCGCCCCCCTATTGCTATAGGCTGAGGAGGGTATGGCAGGCTGATTGGAGGAACAGAGGACGCTGAGAGACACGGGAAAGGTGTCGGAAGAGATCCAGGAGAGGATTGTAACAGCGTGATACACTCAGCCTCTACCCTGGGACCGGCCGGCATACACAGGGGGGCACGGTAAGAATACCTTTATTTGTTACTATATGGGACTGGTTGCCATTGTAAATGGGTACACGCTACTAATATTCACTACAGTGTGGGCTTTATGCCAGCTTTTTATATGCTTTTCAGTATTGCCATCATCTTTATTTGCTGTGAAATCCTGTTGATCATTTGTATAGCTATTAAATAGTTAATAACTATTTAATAGCTATTGTACCTAGTTAAAATAAATTGAAAGTTGCCTGTAAAATAAAAATAAATCCTAAGATAGCTACAATAAAATTATTATTTATATTGTAGCTATATTAGGGTTTATTTTAAAGGTATTTAGTTTTAAATAGGATTAATGTAGTTAATAATAGTTATAATATTTAGATGTATTTAAATAATATTTAAGTTAGGGGGTGTTAGGGTTAGTGTTAGACTTAGGTTTAGGGGTTAATAATTTTATTACAGTGGCGGCGGTCTGGGGGGGCAGGATAGGGGTTAATAAATTTATTATAGGTGGCAACGGTGTAGGGGGCAGATTAGGGGTTAATAAGTTTATTATAGGTTGCGGCGGGGTCCAGAAGCGGCGGTTTAGGGGTTAAACTATTTAGTTGCGGCGGGGTCCGGGATCCTCAGGATAGGGGTTAATAACTTTATTATAGAGGGCGGCGGTATAGGGGGGGCAGGATAGGGGTTACTAGGTATAATGTAGGTGGCGGCGGTGTCCAGGAGCGGCGGTTTAGGGGTTAATACATTTTTAAGAGTTGCGGCGGGGTCTAGGAGCGGCGGTTTAGGGGTTAATACCTAGTTGCGGGGGGGCTCCGGGGGCGCCGGTATAGGGGGTAGAACAGTGTAGTTTAGTGTGGGTGCTTAGTGACAGCTTGTCAATAAAGCTGTGAAAAAGCCAAAGAGCAGCGAGATCGGATGAGTGATAACTATCACAGTATGCTGCTCATCACCCCGTACTTGGTGCGCGGCTTTTTGACAGCTTTTTTGATAACTTAGGCGAAATTTTTCAGGTCCGCGGCGGCGATGGTAGGCGAGCTTAGGCGGGCGTATTGGGCCGGCGAAGGCAGGTAAGTAGACACGTTGATAACTAGGCCCCATAATCTCCACAAATTTACAACAAATGCACTTAGCTTTGGTAGAACTATTATCATGCAGCAGGGTTCCAACAGTGAATTCTGAGACAGGATCAGATTGAGACATCTTGCAAATGTAAGAGAAAAAACAACATATAAAGCAAAATTATATGGCAGTTTCAGGAATGGGAAAAAAAATGCAAACAGCATAGCCCTCTAACATAGAAAAAGGCAAGAGGCATATAGGAATGGGGTTTTAAATAATGAAATTATTTGGCGGCAAGTATGATGCACAGCGTAATTGAATTTTTTTTGGCGCTAACAACATACTGAAATGACACACTCACGTCATTGACGACGCAACCTAGAGCAAGGTACTCAGGGTCAACTAAGATGTCGGAAATTATGAATTTGCGTCATGGGACGTAACTTCGCGCCAAAAAAATTCTTGCGCCAAGAATGGCGCAATAAACTTCGGCATTTTGCGCCCTTGCAAGCCTAATTTTGCCCGCAAAATTTAAAGAGAAAACAGTCAAATTTGAAAAAAGACTATACCCCAGGTAAGAAAAAATATTTTCCTAAATATGCTTTTCCCAAATATGAAACTGACAGTCTGCAAAAGGAAATATACATAAACCTGACTCATGGCATATATAAGTACAATACATATATTTAGAACTTTATATTAATACATAAAGTGCCAAACCATAGCTGAGAGTGTCTTAAGTAATGAAAACATACTTACCAAAAGACACCCATCCACATATAGCAGATAGCCAAACCAGTACTGAAACGAGAATCAGTAGAGGTAATGGAATATGAGAGTATATTGTCGATATGAATAAGGGAGGTAGGAGATGAATCTATACGACCGATAACAGAGAACCTATGAAATAGATCTCCTGTGAGGAAAACCATTCGCTGACATTCGCTGTACTCTGAGAGGAATCAGGCTTCAAAATGCTGAGAAGCGCATATCAACATAGAATCTAAGCACAAACTTACTTCACCACCTCCATAGGAGGCAAAGTTTGTAAAACTGAATTGTGGGTGTGGTGAGGGGTGTATTTATAGGCATTATGAGGTTTGGAAAACTTTGCCCCTCCTGGTAGGAGTGTATATCCCATACGTCACTAGCTCATGGACTCTTGCCAATTACATGAAATAAACACTAATGACAGGGGGCTATTTAATGTTTTTGAAAACACTACTGACAGGGGGTTATTTAATGTATAAGAAAACTAATGACAGATGGTTATTTAATGTATTAGAAAGCACTAATGACAGAGGGCTGTATAATGTATTAGAAAACACTAGTGACAGATGGTTATTTAATGTATTAGAAAACACTACTGACAGAGGGTTATTTAATGTATAAGAAAACGAATGACAGATGGTTATTTAATGTATTAGAAAACACTAATGACAGAGGGCTGTATAATGTATTAGAAACCCACTACTGACAGAGGGCTGTATAATGTATTAGAAAACACTAATGACAGAGGGCTGTATAATATATTAGAAAACACTAATAACAGAGGGCTGTATAATGTATTAGAAAACACTGCTGACAGAGGGTTATTTAATGTATTAGAAAACACTACTGAAAGGGGGTTTTTAAAGTGAAGGTCAATTTTCATCAATGAGTGCCCGGTTTTTAAAAATATTTTTAAAAACAGGGGCACTTTCATTGATGAAATTTACATTGCACTGGATTTGAAGAAATACTTACCTTTTCTTTCATGTAATTGGCAAGAGTCCATGAGCTAGTGACGTATGGGATATACAATCCTACCAGGAGGGGCAAAGTTTCCCAAACCTCAAAATGCCTATAAATACACCCCTCACCACACCCACAATTCAGTTTTACAAACTTTGCCTCCTATGGAGGTGGTGAAGTAAGTTTGTGCTAGATTTCTATGTTGATATGCGCTTCTCAGCTTTTTTGAAGCCCGGTTCCTGTCAGAGTGCAGTGAATGACAGAGGGATGTGAAGGGAGTATCACCTATTGAATACAATTGTCATCCTAACGGGGATCTATTTCATAGGTTCTCTGTTATCGATCGTAGAGATTCATCTCCTACCTCCCTTTTCAGATCGACGATATACTCTTATATACCATTACCTCTACTGATTCTCGTTTCAGTACTGGTTTGGCTATCGGCTATATGTGGATGGGTGTCTTTTGGTAAGTATGTTTCTTTTACTTAAGACACTCTCAGCTATGGTTTGGCATTTTATATAAAGTTCTAAATATATGTATTGTACTTATACTGAAACCTGAATCATGGCAAATATATTTCCTTTTCTTGTAGACTGTCAGTTTCATATCTGGGAAATGCATTTTTAAGAAAAAAAAAAAAATATTACCTGGGGTTTAGTCTTTTTAAAATTGACTCTTTTATATTGCGGGCTGTATTAGGCTCGCGAGGGCGCAAAAGGCCAAAATTTATTGCGTCATTCTTGGCGCAAGATTTTTTTTTGGCGCAAAAGTTACGTTTGTGACGCAAATTCGTCATTTCCGGCGTCTTAGTTGGCGCTGAGTCTTTCACGAGGTTGCGTCATCTATGATGCAAGTGTTTTCATTTTCGGACGTCTTTGGCGCCAAAAAATATTTTTCTGTTTGTTGTGCGTCATACTTGGCGCCAAATATTTTCATTATTTTAAGACCCCATTCCTTTTGCCTCTGTTCTTTTTTTCTATGTCAGAAGGCTATGCTGTTTGCATTTGTTTCCCCCATTCCTGAAACTGTCATATAAGGAAATTGATATTTTGCTTTATATGTTGTTTTTTCTCTTACATTTGCAAGATGTCTCAAAACTGTTCCTGTATCAGAAAACACTGTTGGATTCCTGCTGACTGATATCAGTCCTACCAAAGCTAAGTTCATTTATTTTAATGTTATGAATTTATATCTTTAGCTATGGTTTGTAATAAGTTATCATGATAAGCTTTTACATGCAGAGAAAATGTCCATCAGTATTAATGCATTGTCTATTGCTATTCTTTTAACATCTAATGTACAAGATATACCTGGGAATTTATAAGAATATTTTTCTGATTCTATTCAGAAGGCTTTGTCTGCCATCCCGCCTTCTAATAAAATGTAAAGGTCTTTTTTAAGCTTCTCATTTTGTTGATGAATTTTCAAATGACCGACAACATACAGAATTATCCTTCTCTGATGAGGATTTATCTGATTCAGAAGATCCTTCATCAGATATTGACACTAACAAATCTACTTTTTTATTTTAAATAGAGTACATTTGTTCTTTGTTGAAAAAGTGTTGATTATATTGGATATTGAGGAGACTAGTCCTCTTGATTTTAAGGCTAGCTAACATTTAAATTCTGCTTATTAACCTCCTGTGGTTACTTCAGAGGTTTTTTTTTCCAGTTCCTAATACTAGGGAATGGAATAGGCCTGGTACTTCTTTTATTCCTTCTTTAAGGTTTTAAAAATTGTATCCTTTGCCAGCAGTTAGTTTGGAGTTTTGGGAAAAGATCCCCAAAGTTAATGGGGCTATCTCTACTCTTGCCATACGTACTACTATTCCTATGGAAAATAGTATTTATTTTAAAGATCCTTCAGATGGGAAACTTGTATCTTATCTAAGGGAAATTAATTTATTTTCAGGTCCTTTTCTTAGGCCTGCAATTTCTTTGGCTGATGTTGCAGCTGTTTCATCTTTTTTGGTTGGAAACTTTAGCGCAACAAGTATCGGATTATGATTTGTTTAGCATTGTTAACTTGATTCAACATGCTAATAATTTCATTTGTGATGCCATTTTTTTATATTATCAAAATTGAGGTTAAATCTATCAGGCCCATTTATCAAGCTCCGTATGGAGCTTGAAGGGCCGTGTTTCTGGCGAGTCTTCAGACTCGCCAGAAACACAACTTATGAAGCAGCGGTCAAAAGACCGCTGCTCCATAACCCTGTCCGCCTGCTCTGAACAGGCGGACAGGAATCGCCAGACATCAACCCGATCGAATACGATCGGGTTGATTGACAGCTCCCTGCTGGCGGCCGATTGGCCTCTTGTGAGCTGCTGGTGCAATGTTAAATGCGGAGAGCGTATTGCTCTCCGCATTTAGCGAGGTCTTGCGGACCTGATCCGCAGTGTCGGATCAGGTCCGCAAGACCTTTGATAAATGGGCCTGTATGTCTTTAGCTATTTTTAGCTAGAAGAACTTTGTGGCTTAAATCTTGGAATGCTGATTTGATTTCTAAATCCAGATTTCTATTTTCTTTCCTTCCAAGGTAATAAATTATTTGGTTCACAGTTGGATTCAATACTTTCAACTGTTACTGTGGGGAAGGGAGTTTTTTTGCCTCAAGATTAAGTTCTAAGGGTAAATCTTAAACTTATAACCGATTTTGTTCATAATAAGGAACAGAAACCCAATTCTTCCCCAAGTAATATGTTTCTAATTGGAAGCTTTCTTCAAAATTGAATGAATTCAAGCCATTTAAGAGATCAAAGCCAGCCCCCAAATTCGCATGAAGGTGCGGCCCTTATTCCAGCTTAGCTGGTAGGGGGCAGGTTAAGATTTTTCTAAAGTTGTTTGGTTCAATTTGGTCCAAACTCCTTAGATTCAGAATATTGTTTCTCAGGGGTACAGAATAGGATTCAGAGTAAGACCGCCTGTGAGAAGTCTTTTTCTGTCTCACATATTCCAGCAATCCCAGTAAAAGCTCAGACTTTCCTGAAGTGTGTTTCAGACCTGGAGTTATCTGGGGTATTCATACCAGTTCCGTTTCAGGAACGGGGGGGTCTGGGGTTTTATTCAGAACTATTCATTGTCCCAAAGAAAGAAAATCATTTGAATTGTCATGTAAGAGTACCATTTTTCAGAATGGTGATTATAAGGTCTATTCTGCCTTTTGTTCAGCAAGAGCATTATTTGCCCACAATAGACTTACAGGATGCATATCTTCATATTCTGTTTCATTCAGATTATTTTCATTTTCTTAGATTCTCTTTTTTTAGACAAGCATTACCAATTTGTTGCTCTCCCTTTCTGGCCTAGCGACAGCTCGAGTAATCTTTTCAAAGGTTCTCATTGTTTCCTTATTTGGACGATATCTTGGTACTTGCTCAGTCTTTTCGTTCTGCAGAATCTCATACAATTCAACTTCTGTTGTTCCTTCAAAGACATGGTTGGAGGATCATTTTACCAAAAAAGTTCCTTGATTCCTCAGACAAGGGTTACCTTTTTTAGGTTTCCAGATAGACTGTGTCAATGTCTTTGTCTCTAACAGACAAGAGACAATTTATATTGGGTTCAGCTTGTCGGAACCTTCAGTGTCTATTTTTTCCTTCAGTAGCTATATGCATGGAAGTTTTAGGTCTCATGACTGCAGCATCGGACTCGATTCCCTTTGCTTGTTTTCATATGAGACCTCTCCAGTTTTTTATGCTGAATTAATGGTGCAGGGATTATTCTAGGATATCACATTTAATATCCTTGAATCCCAATATTCAACTATCTCTGACTTGGTGGTTAGATCACCATCGTATAGTTCTACGGGTCTCTTTGGTTCATCCAACCTGGACCGTGATCAAAACAGATGCAAGTCTTTTAGGTTGGGAAGCTGTCTGGGGATCTCTGACAGCACAAGGGGTTTGGAAATTTCAAGAGGCGAGATTACTAATCAATATTTTGGAACTCCGTGCGATTCTCAGAGCTCTTCAGTTTTGGCTTCTATTGAAGAGAGAGCCGTTTATTGGTTTTCAGACAGACAATGTCACAACTGTGGCGTATGTCAATCATCAGGGTGGGACTCACAGTCCTCAGGCTATGAAAGAAGTATCTCGGATACTTGCTTGAGTGGAATCCAGCTCCTGTCTAATTTCTGCGGTCCATATCCCAGGTATAGACAATTGGGAAACGGATTATCTCAGTCGTCAGACCTTACATCCAGGAGAGTGGTCTCTTCACCCAGATGTGTTTTTTCAAATTGTTCAGATGTGGGGGCTTCCAGAAATAGATCTGATGGCATCTCATCTAAACAAGAAACTTCCCAGGTACCTATCCAGGTCCAGGAATCCTCAGGTGGAAGCAGTGGATGCATTGACACTTCCTTGGAGTTATCAACCTGCCTATATTTTTCTGCCTCTAGTTCTTCTTCCAAGAGAGATTTTCAAAATCTTCATGGAGCAATCGTTTGTTCTGCTGGTGGCTCCAGCATGGCCGCACAGGTTTTGGTATGTGGATCTTGTTTGGATGTCCAGTTGCCAACCTTGGCCTCTTCCATTAAGGCCAGACCTTATATCTCAAGGTTCGTTTTTCCATCGATCTCAAATCATTAAATTTGAAGGTATGGAAATTGAACGCTTAGTGCTTAGTCATAGAGGTTTCTCTGACTCAGTGATTAATACTATGTTGCAGGCTCGTAAATCTGTTTCTAGAAAGATTTATTATCGAGTTTGGAAGACTTACATTTCATGGTGTTCTCATAAATTCTCTTGGCATTCTTTTAGAATTCCTAGAATTTTTCCGTTTCTTCAGGATGGTTTGGATAAGGGTTTGTCTTATTCCACAGAAAAATTGCTAAACTCCCTGATATTCATTGTTTTGTTCAGGCTTTGGTTCGTATCAAGCCTGACATTAAATCAATCTCTCCTCCTTGGAGCCTTAATTTGGTTTTGAAGGCTTTACAGGCTCCTCCGTTTGAGCCTATGCATTCTTTGGTCATTAAATTGCTTTCTTGGAAAGTGTTGTTTCTTTTGGCCATCTCTTCTGCTAGAAGAGTTTCTAAATTATCTGCTCTTTCTTGTGAGTCTCCTTTTCTGATTTTTTCATCAGGATAAGCCGGTTTTGCGGATTTCATTTAAGTTCCTACCTAAAGTTGTGAATTCCAACAACATTAGTAGAGAAATTGTTGTCCCTTCTTTGTGTCCTAATCCTAAGAATTCTTTGGAAAGATCTTTACATTCTTTAGATGTGGTAAGAGCTTTGAAATATTATGTTAAAGCTACTAAAGATTTCAGGAAGACTTCCGGTCTATTTGTTATCTTTTTTGGTTTTAGGAAAGGTCAGAAGGCTTCTGCCATTTCTTTGGCATCTTGGTTAAAGCTTTTGATTCATCACACTTATTTGGAGTCGGGTAAATCCCCGCCTCAGAGGGTTACGGCTCATTCTACTAGGTCAGTTTCCACTTCCTGGGCTTTTAAGAATGAAGCTTCAGTTGATCAGATTTGCAAAGCAACAACTTGGTCTTCTTTGCATACATTTACTAAATTCTACCATTTCGATGTTTTTTCTTCTTCAGAAGCAGTTTTTGGTAGAAAAGTTCTTCAGGCAGCCGTTTCAGTTTGATTCTCCTGCTTCTAATTTCAGTTTTTTTCTTTTTCATTATAAGATTAAAACTTATGATTTGGAATGTGGATTCATTTTTTTCAGCGGAATTGGCTGTCTTTATTTTATCCCTCCTTCTCTAGTGACTCTTGCGTGGAGTTCAACATCTTGGGTATTTGCTATACCATACGTCACTAGCTCATGGACTCTTGCCAATTACATGAAAGAAAACATAATTTATGTAAGAACTTACCTGATAAATTCATTTCTTTCATATTGGCAAGAGTCCATGAGGCCCACCCTTTTTTATGGTGGTTATGATTTTTTTGTATAAAACACAATTATTCCAATTCCTTTGTTGATGCTTTTTACTCCTTTCTTTATCACCCCACTACTTGGCTATTCGTTAAACTGAATTGTGGGTGTGGTGAGGGGTGTATTTATAGGCATTTTGAGGTTTGGGAAACTTTGCCCCTCCTGTTAGGATTGTATATCCCATACGTCACTAGCTCATGGACTCTTGCCAATATGAAAGAAATTAATTTATCAGGTAAGTTCTTACATAAATTCTGTTTTCTTTGTGATTGGAGGAAGCCAGTTTCGTCATTGCTGTGGTCTACAGCAGGAAGAAGAAGGAGGGGGATCGTCGATCTGGCTTTGCAGGAGTAAAATGTATTTCTTCAAATCCAGTGCAATGTTAAGTTTAATCAATGAAAGTGCCCCTGTTTTTAAAAGTATTTTTTAAAAACCGGACACTCATTGATGAAAATTGACCTTCACTTTAATGTATTAGAAAACACTAATGACAGGGGGTTATTTAATGTATTAGAAAACACTAATGACAGAGGGTTATTTAATGTATTAGAAAACACTACGGACAGCTGGTTATTTAATGTTTTAGAAAACTAATTAATGACAGATGGTTATTTAATGTTTTAGAAAACACTAATGACAGATGGTTATTTAATGTATTAGAAAACACTAATGACATATGGTTATTTAATGTATTAGAAATCATTAATGACAGAGGGTTAGTTAATGTATTAGAAAACACTAATGACAGAGGGTTATTTAATGTATTAGAAAACACTAATGACAGATGGTTATTTAATGTATTAGAAAACACTAATGACAGAGGGTTATTTAATGTATTAGAAAACACTAATGACAGATGGTTATTTAATGTATTAGAAAACACTACTGACAGCAAGTTATTTAATGTATTAGAAAACAAATTAATGAATTTGAATGAGTCTGAATGTGAAAACCCAACGCTAGGTCATGTCACTTCACTTAGGAGCCACTGGAGTAGACACTACCGTTGGGTATAACTACACAATTTCTTGTGTTGCAGTGAATACATCTATAACTAAATACAGTAAGTGTTATACAAATACACTGGGTATTGATTACTTACTTGTTTCAGGTCCTCAAAAAAAAGGTATAAAATGTTGTGTTTTTCCTTAGCCTCCCAGAATCCTTTGACATGATCATACCAGGATCCCCAGCCAACTGAAGAGAAGCAGATGTGAATAAGACACAGGGTTACACCAATACACAGCTCTATCATTTCCTCTATGCACTCAGCTAATTCACTGCAGGGGAATATTACAGTACCAGGCGCATAGAGCACAAACTAGCGCACGCTACTGATGCACATTCTCACATTAGCATCATTTATTTTTTGCTCTCAGGAACCCAAGGATGCAAGAGTACACTCAGTGGTCACCAATTGGTGCACAAAGTAGTCCAGTGACTGACGCATGAGCATTGCACACTCAGCAAAGGTCTGTATATGAACTATGTGTATACAACACATTTATCAAATACTCTAAGTACTTAACAATACTCAGTTTAATAAAGCAACTTCAGTGGGTGAGCACGGGTCAGTACAGCTGTGATTAGGGATGTCAGCTGCCCACTACAAAAACATAATTTATGTAAGAACTTACCTGATAAATTAATTTCCTTCATATTGGCAAGAGTCCATGAGCTAGTGACATATGGGATATACAATCCTACCAGGAGGGGCAAAGTTTCCCAAACCTCAAAATGCCTATAAATACACCCCTCACCACACCCATAATTCAACCCACAAATAGCCAAGTAGTGGGGTGATAGAAAAAGGAGTAAAAAAAGCATACAAAAAGAGGAACTGGAAATATAATTGTGCTTTTATACAAAAAATCATAACCACCAGAAAAAGGGTGGGCCTCATAGACTCTTGCCAATATGAAAGAAATGATTTTATCAGGTAAGTTCTTACATAAATTATGTTTTCTTTCATGTAATTGGCAAGAGTCCATGAGCTAGTGACGTATGGGATAGCAAATACCCAAGATGTGGATCTTTCCACACAAGAGTCACTAGAGAGGGAGGGATACAATAAAAACAGGCATTTTCCTCTGAAAAAATTAAATCCACAAAAAAAATAAGTTTCTCATAAATTGAAAGAAAAAAACTTAAAAAATTAGCAGAAGAATCAAACTGAAACAGCTGCCTGAAGAACTTTTCTACCAAAAACTGCTTCAGAAGAAGCAAATACATAAAAACGGTAGAATTTAGTAAATGTATGCAAAGAAGTTGCTGCTTGGCAAATCTGATCAACTGAAGCTTCATTCTTAAAAGCCCAAGAAGTGGAGACTGATCTAGTAGAATGAGCTGTAATTCTCTGAGGGGGGACTTTACCCGACTCCAAATAAGCCTTGTGAATCAAAAGCTTTAGCAGAAGGAAGAGAAAAGTATATGCACTGGAAATAGATCAAACTCCACATAAAAAACGGGTAATCCCAAAAAACCTGAATAGTACTATATGAAAAAAAGGGGAGGTCATATGTGTGCGCCTATGTACTATACACTGGCTTAAGATCTATAAAAATGGCAATATAATTGGTAACGTTCTGTAGCTAATAATTAATAAAGGAAATAACCAATTAAAAATATGCTTAAAAATAACTAACACTGATATAAGTTGGTTTAAAATAACAATTTATTAACATAAAAACAAAGTGTAACAATTAATAGTGCCAAAGTTAGTCCGTGTTCGGTTCTGGACATGCCCACTAATGCAGGGATGGCGTAGGTACTTCCGGTAGCTCCGGATGGTTCCAATGTTTCAGAAAATAGCAGTCTGTTATCGCCAACGTGTTTCAGCTCCAAAGAGCCTTTGTCAAGCCATAACAGACCTGCTTCTGGTGTCTCTTTAAATACCTTTTTGGAGGATCGTTATTGATTGCATCAATCAGCTTTTTTCAAATGATTTATATCCATTCTCATTGATGTGTTATAATGTTCGGCTGGCAATATATATAATATATGTGTTCTCAGTAGTTGATACTAGAGAATATAGCCTGTGATAATGTTGTATGAATTTATTTTAGTAATACAATTTAAACAACTACTGAGAACAGAAAAAAAATAGCACAGAGTTCTAAAATATTGATTGATAACCTCGCCTCTTGAGGTTTTCAAACCCCTTGTGCTGTCAGAGATCCCCAGACGGCTCCCCAACCTGAAAGACTCGCATCTGTTGTGATCACAGTCCAGGTAGGATGAACAAAAGAAGCCCCTTGAACTATACAATGATGGTCTAAGCACCAAGTCAGAGAGAGTAGAATGTTGGGATTTAAGTATATCAATTGTGATATCCGAGTTTAATCCCTGCACCATTGATTCAGCATACAAAGCTGTAGAGGTCTCATATGAAAACGAGCAAGGGGGATTGCGTCCGATGCTGAAGTCATGAGACCTAAAACTTCCATGCATATAGCCACTGAAGGGAATGGTTGAGACTGAAGATTTTGACAAGCTAAAACCAATTTCATTTGTCTCTTGTCTGTTAAAGACAGAGTCATGGACACTAAATCTATCTGGAAACCTAAAAAGGTGACCCTTGTCTAAGGAATCAAGAAACTCTTTGGTAAATTGATCCCCCAACCATGTCTTTGAAGAAACAACACTAGTTGATTTGTGTGAGATTTGGCTAAATGTAAAGACTGAGCTAGTACCAAGATATCGTCCAAATAAGGAAACACTGCAATACCCTGCTCTCTGATTACAGATAGTAGGGCACCGAGAACCTTTGAAAAGATCCTTAGAGCTGTTGCTAGGCCAAATGGAAGAGCGACAAATTGGTAATGCTTGTCTAGAAAAGAGAATCTCAGAAACCAATAGTGGTATGGATGAATAGGAATGTGAAGATATGCATCCTGTTAGTCTATCATGGACATATAATGACCTTGCTGAACAAAAAGCAAAATAGTCCTCATAGTCACCATCTTGAAAGTTGGGACTCTTACAAAACGATTCAAAAACTTCAGATCCAGAACTGGCCTGAATGAATTTTCTTTCTTTGGGACAATGAATTGATTTGAATAAAACCCCGGACCCTGTTCCTGAAACGGAACTGGCATGATTACCCCTGAAAGCCGTAGATCTGAAACACACTTCAGAAAAGCCTGAGCCTTCACCGGATTTGCTGGAACGTGAAAGAATCTTCTCACTGGAGGTTTTACTCTGAATCCTATTTGATAACCTTGAGAGACAATACTCTGAATTCACTGATTTTGAATAGAATCTGCCCGAATGTCTTGGAAGAATTTCAATCTGCCCCCCACCAGCTGAACTGGATCGAGGGCCGCACCTTCATGCAGACTTGGAGGCTGGCTTTGGTTTCTAAAAAAGCTTGGATTTATTCCAACTTGAAGAAGGTTTCCAATTGGAACTAGAGTCTTTAGGGGAAGGATTGGTTTTCTGTTCCTTATTCTGTCGAAAAGAACGAAAACTATTAGAAGCTTTAGATTTACCCTTAGATCTTTTATTCTGAGCCAAAAAACTCCCTTTCCCCCAGTGATAGCTGAAATAATTAAATCCAACCGAGAAACAAATAAATTGTTACCTTGGAAAGAAAGATTTAGATACCATGTCAGCATTCCAAGATTTTAGCCATAAAGCTCAACTGTGATCAGTCAGCAGGGTTCCAACAGATACTTCTGAGACAGGATCAAATTGAGACATCTTGCAAAATGTAAAAGAAAAAACATTAAAGCAAAATTTACAATTTCCTTATATAGCAGTTTCAGGAATGGGAAAAAATGCAAACAGCATAGCCCTCTGAGCATATATAAGGCAAGAGGCATATAGGAAGTGGGGTGAAAAATAAACTATTTTTTTTGGCGCCAAGTATGACGCACAACGCAAAAGGAAGTTGAATTTTTTTTGGCGCCAACAACATCCGGAAATGACGCAACTTGCGTCATAACATACGCAACCTTGTGCAAGGAAACCTGGCGTCAACTAAGGAGCCGGAAATGACGACCGTGTCATCAAAGACGAACCTTCACACCAAAAAATTATCGCGCCAAGAATGACGCAATAAATAACAGCATTTTGTGACCTTGGAAGCCTAATTTTGCCTGCGAAATTTAAAGAAAAACAGTCAATTTTAAAAAAAGGACTATACCCCAGGTAAGAAAAATAACTTCCTAAACATGCTTCCCAAACTAAAACTGACAGTCTGCAAAAGGAAATATACATAGACCTGACTCATGGCAAATATAAGTAAAATACATATATTTAAAACTTTATATCAATACATAAAATGCCAAACCATAGCTGAGAGTGTCTTAAATAATGATACATACTCACCGAAAGACACCCATCCACATATAGCAGATAGCCAAACCAGTACTAAAAACAATCAGCAGAGGTAATGGTATATAAGAGTATATTGTCGATCTGAAAAGGGAGGTAGGAGATGAATCCCTACGACCGATAAGAGAGAACCTTTGAAAAGATTTCTCGCGAGGAAAACCATTGCATTCAATAAGTGATACTCCCTTCACGTCCCTCTGACATTCACTGCACTCTGAGAGGAATCGGGTTTCAAAATGCTGAGAAGCGCATATCAACATAGAATCTAAGCACAAACTTACTTCACCACCTCCATAGGAGGCAAAGTTTGCAAAACTGATTTGTGGGTGTGGTGAGGGGTGTATTTATAGGCATTTTGAGGTTTGGGAAACTTTGTCCCTCCTGGTATGTGCTATAAACACGTCTCTCACATACCAGGGTCACACACTTACCGTCTCATGACATGAACCTCTGCATGTATTCCTCTATGTACTATAAACATGTCTCTCACATACCAGGTCACACACTTACTGTCTGATGTCATGAACCTCTGCATGTATTCCTCTATGTGCTATAAACACGTCTCTCACATACCAGGGTCACACACTTACCATCTCCTGACATGAACCTCTGCATGTATTCCTCTATGTGCTATACACACGTCTCTCACATACCAGGGTCACACACTTACTGTCTCCTGACATGAACCTCTGTATGTATTCCTCTATGTGCTATAAACACGTCTCTCACATACCAGGGTCACACACTTACCGTCTCATGACATGAACCTCTGCATGTATTCCTCTATGTGCTATAAACACGTCTCTCAATTACCAGGGTCACACACTTACCGTCTCCTGACATGAACCTCTGCATGTATTCCTCTATGTGCTATAAACACGTCTCTCACATACCAGGGTCACACACTTACCGTCTCATGACATGAACCTCTGCATGTATTCCTCTATGTGCTATAAACACGTCTCTCACATACCAGGGTCACACACTTACTGTCTCCTGACATGAACCTCTGTATGTATTCCTCTATGTGCTATAAACACGTCTCTCACATACCAGGGTCACACACTTACCGTCTCATGACATGAACCTCTGCATGTATTCCTCTATGTGCTATAAACACGTCTCTCACATACCAGGTCACACACTTACTGTCTGATGTCATGAACCTCTGCATGTATTCCTCTATGTGCTATAAACACGTCTCTCACATACCAGGGTCACACACTTACCGTCTCATGACATGAACCTCTGCATGTATTCCTCTATGTGCTATAAACACGTCTTTCACATACCAGGGTCACACACTTACTGTCTCCTGACATGAACCTCTGTATGTATTCCTCTATGTGCTATAAACACGTCTCTCACATACCAGGGTCACACACTTACCGTCTCATGTCATGAACCTCTGCATGTATTCCTCTATGTGCTATAAACACGTCTCTCACATACCAGGGTCACACACTTACCATCTCCTGACATGAACCTCTGCATGTATTCCTCTAGGTGCTATAAACACGTCTCTCACATAACAGGGTCACACACTTACAGTCTCATGACATGAACCTCTGCATGTATTCCTCTATGTGCTATAAACACGTCTAACACATACCAGGGTCACACACTTACCGTCTCCTGACATAAACCTCTGCATGTATTCCTCTATGTGCTATAAACACGTCTCTCACATACCAGGGTCACACACTTACCGTCTCATGACATGAACCTCTGCATGTATTCCTCTATGTGCTATAAACACGTCTCTCAATTACCAGGGTCACACACTTACCGTCTCCTGACATGAACCTCTGTATGTATTCCTCTATGTGCTATAAACACGTCTCTCACATACCAGGTCACACACTTACTGTCTCATGTCATGAACCTCTGCATGTATTCCTCTATGTGCTATACACACGTCTCTCACATACCAGGGTCACACACTTACCGTCTCCTGACATGAACCTCTGCATGTATTCCTCTACGTGCTATAAACACGTCTCTCACATACAAGGGTCACACACTTACCATCTCCTGACATGAACCTCTGCTTGTGTTCCTCTATGTGCTATAAACACGTCTCTCACATACCAGGGTCACACACTTACCGTCTCATGACATGAACCTCTGCATGTATTCCTCTATGTGCTATAAACACGTCTCTCACATACCAGGGTCACACACTTACCGTCTCCTGACATGAACCTCTGCATGTATTCCTCTATGTGCTATAAACACGTCTCTCACATACCAGGGTCACACACTTACCGTCTCATGTCATGAACCTCTGCATGTATTCCTCTATGTGCTATAAACACGTCTCTCACATACCAGGGTCACACACTTACCATCTCATGACATGAACCTCTGCATGTATTCCTCTATGTGCTATAAACACGTCTCTCACATACCAGGGTCACACACTTACCGTCTCATGACATGAACCTCTGCATGTATTCCTCTATGTGCTATAAACACGTCTCTCACATACCAGGGTCACACACTTACCGTCTCCTGACATAAACCTCTGCATGTATTCCTCTATGTGCTATAAACGCGTCTCTCACATACCAGGGTCACACACTTACCATCTCCTGACATGAACCTCTGCATGTATTCCTCTATGTGCTATAAACACGTCTCTCACATACCAGGGTCACACACTTACCGTCTCCTGACATAAACCTCTGCATGTATTCCTCTATGTGCTATACACACGTCTCTCACATACCAGGGTCACACACTTACCGTCTCCTGACATAAACCTCTGCATGTATTCCTCTATGTGCTATAAACACGTCTAACACATACCAGGGTCACACACTTACCGTCTCATGTCATGAACCTCTGCATGTATTCCTCTATGTGCTATAAACACGTCTAACACATACCAGGGTCACACACTTACCGTCTCATGACATGAACATCTGCATGTATTCCTCTATGTGCTATAAACACGTCTCTCACATACCAGGGTCACACACTTACTGTCTCATGTCATGAACTTCTGCATGTATTCCTCTATGTGCTATAAACACGTCTCTCACATACCAGGGTCACACACTTACCGTCTCCTGACATGATCATCTGCATGTATTCCTCTATGTGCTATAAACACGTCTCTCACATACCAGGGTCACACACTTACCGTCTCATGACATGAACCTCTGCATGTATTCCTCTATGTGCTATAAACACGTCTCTCACATACCAGGGTCACACACTTACCGTCTCCTGACATGAACCTCTGCATGTATTCCTCTATGTGCTATAAACACGTCTCTCACATACCAGGGTTACACACTTACCGTCTCATGTCATGAACCTCTGCATGTATTCCTCTATGTGCTATAAACACGTCTCTCACATACCAGGGTCACACACTTACTATCTCATGACATGAACCTCTGCATGTATTCCTCTATGTGCTATACACACGTCTCTCACATACCAGGGTCACACACTTACCGTCTCATGTCATGAACCTCTGCATGTATTCCTCTATGTGCTATAAACACGTCTCTCACATACCAGGGTCACACACTTACCGTCTCATGACATGAACCTCTGCATGTATTCCTCTATGTGCTATAAACACGTCTCTCACATACCAGGGTCACACACTTACCGTCTCATGACATGAACCTCTGCATGTATTCCTCTATGTGCTATACACACATCTCTAACATACCAGGGTCACACACTTACCATCTCCTGACATGAACCTCTGCATGTATTCCTCTATGTGCTATAAACACGTCTCTCACATACCAGGGTCACACTTACCGTCTCCTGACATGAACCTCTGCCTGTATTCCTCTATGTGCTATAAACACGTCTCTCACATACCAGGGTCACACACTTACCGTCTCATGTCATGAACCTCTGCATGTATTCCTCTATGTGCTATAAACACGTCTCTCACATACCAAGGTCACACACTTACCGTCTCCTGACATGATCATCTGCATGTATTCCTCTATGTGCTATAAACACGTCTCTCACATACCAGGGTCACACACTTACCGTCTCCTGACATGAACCTCTGCATGTATTCCTCTATGTGCTATAAACACGTCTCTCACATACCAGGGTCACACACTTACCGTCTCATCTCATGAACCTCTGCATGTATTCCTCTATGTGCTATACACACGTCTCTCACATACCAGGGTCACACACTTACCGTCTCCTGACATGATCATCTGCATGTATTCCTCTATGTGCTATAAACACGTCTCTCACATACCAGGGTCACACACTTACCATCTCATGACATGAACCTCTGCATGTATTCCTCTATGTGCTATAAACACGTCTCTCACATACCAGGGTCATACACTTACCGTCTCCTGACATAAACCTCTGCATGTATTCCTCTATGTGCTATAAACGCGTCTCTCACATACCAGGGTCACACACTTACCGTCTCATGTCATGATCCTCTGCATGTATTCCTCTATGTGCTATAAACACGTCTCTCACATACCAGGGTCACACACTTACCGTCTCCTGACATGAACCTCTGTATGTATTCCTCTATGTGCTATAAACACGTCTCTCACATACCAGGGTCACACACTTACCGTCTCATGACATGAACCTCTGCATGTATTCCTCTATGTGCTATAAACACGTCTCTCACATACCAGGGTCACACACTTACCGTCTCATGACATGAACCTCTGCATGTATTCCTCTATGTGCTATAAACACGTCTCTCACATACCAGGGTCACACACTTACCGTCTCATGACATGAACCTCTGCATGTATTCCTCTATGTGCTATAAACACGTCTCTCACATACCAGGGTCACACACTTACCGTCTCCTGACATGAACCTCTGCATGTATTCCTCTATGTGCTATAAACACGTCTCTCACATACCAGGGTCACACACTTACCGTCTCATGACATGAACCTCTGCATGTATTCCTCTATGTGCTATAAACACGTCTCTCACATACCAGGGTCACACACTTACCGTCTCCTGACATGAACCTCTGCATGTATTCCTCTATGTGCTATAAACACGTCTCTCACATACCAGGGTCACACACTTACCGTCTCATGACATGAACCTCTGCATGTATTCCTCTATGTGCTATAAACATGTCTCTCACATACCAGGGTCACACACTTACCGTCTCATGTCATGAACCTCTGCATGTATTCCTCTATGTGCTATACACACGTCTCTCACATACCAGGGTCACACACTTACCGTCTCCTGACATGAACCTCTGCATGTATTCCTCTATGTGCTATACACACGTCTCTCACATACCAAGGTCACACACTTACCGTCTCATGTCATGAATCTCTGCATGTATTCCTCTATGTGCTATACACACGTCTCTCACATACCAAGGTCACACACTTACCGTCTCATGACATGAACCTCTGCATGTATTCCTCTATGTGCTATAAACACGTCTCTCACATACCAGGGTCACACACTTACCGTCTCCTGACATAAACCTCTGCATGTATTCCTCTATGTGCTATAAACACGTCTCTCACATACCAGGGTTACACACTTACCGTCTCCTGACATGAACCTCTGCATGTATTCCTCTATGTGCTATAAACACGTCTCTCACATACCAGGGTCACACACTTACCGTCTCATGTCATGAATCTCTGCATGTATTCCTCTATGTGCTATAAACACGTCTCTCACATACCAGGGTCACACACTTACCGTCTCCTGACATGAACCTCTGCATGTATTCCTCTATGTGCTATAAACACGTCTCTCACATACCAGGGTCACACACTTACCGTCTCCTGACATGAACCTCTGCATGTATTCCTCTATGTGCTATAAACACGTCTCTCACATACCAGGGTCACACACTTACTGTCTCCTGACATGAACCTCTGCATGTATTCCTCTATGTGCTATAAACACGTCTCTCACATACCAGGGTCACACACTTACCGTCTCATGTCATGAACCTCTGCATGTATTCCTCTATGTGCTATAAACACGTCTCTCACATACCAGGGTCATACACTTACTGTCTGATGTCATGAACCTCTGCATGTATTCCTCTATGTGCTATAAACACGTCTAACACATACCAGGGTCACACACTTACTGTCTCATGTCATGAACTTCTGCATGTATTCCTCTATGTGCTATAAACACGTCTCTCACATACCAGGGTCACACACTTACCGTCTCATGACATGAACCTCTGCATGTATTCCTCTATGTGCTATAAACACGTCTCTCACATACCAGGGTCACACACTTACCGTCTCATGTCATGAACCTCTGCATGTATCCCTCTATGTGCTATAAACACGTCTCTCACATACCAGGGTCACACACTGTTACAGAAGCATTAGTTATTTTGTTGTGAAGAGCTTATTTCCCAGCAGCAATGCCTGAACCAGCAAGCCAGCGCCTAAGAAGGGCTCCAAGAAAACCGTAACAAGTATCATTTCATAAAGAGTTAACTCTTTTTTTTCAGCTTTTAGAAACTATTGCCTAAATACACATTTTTGCTGGCCTCAGCTCTAAGTTTAGGGATAACCAATCCCATTGTCTAATCACCTCTGGAGCCAGACTGCTAATTGATAAGATGAACTTGTAAACTTGTTATCTTAAGTACTGTAATCCTATTGTGGCCTGTCAAAGGACAGTGCTCTCTATCTAAATGTGTGATGGGGGATTTTGTGCTTCCCCCCCCTCTCCCCCTGGGAGTGCCCTGTGTGCATGTAACCTTAATAAAAAGCAGGCTGGGCATCCCAGTGCTGAGTTCTTGTTTGACCCTCAATCGCAGCGTTGACTCGTTTTTTTGTGGGCAGAAGGGTATCCTAGCTGTACTACAGCTAAGGGAGATTATTCTATATTTGCGAGACTCATATAGAATACTATGGAAAGCAGCTTCTCCCCTCTTTAGCAATAGGGATCCAGGCTACTAAGCGGTCCATCTCTCAGCGAGACTAAGGGTAACCGTAACATTTGGCGGCAGCGGCGGGATTTTCCTGGATTTCCTAGGAGAGGTACAGAACGGATGGAGAGCGCTTACGAAAAATTGAAGCGTACAACCCTAAAGGATTTACTTGAAAGCAGAGGGGGGTACGCCAGCAACCGGCCGAGGAGAGAGCTGATCGCAGAATTGAACGAACTGGATCAGAGCTTCATAATGGCGGAAACACCGACCACGATTAGTGACGAAAAAACCAGGATTGTTCGGGAAAGGCTCTCATTATACGGGCCGAACCCCTCAATGGAATTGGTACAGCAGTTGATGGCGGAGGCGGACGAGGATATACGAGAGACTCGAGCCCACAAACTCAACCTAGCGAACGCACACCGCAATGCTGTAGCCCCGCAGGTAATCATCCCTGTCGAAAATGCTGGGAGGCCCAAGATACCCTATACGGCATTTCGACCCTTTCTAGAGAGCGAGACAGGGATTGATGAATATTTGGCGGACTTCGAAAGGCAATGTGCCCTGCACCAGATTCCCAACAGAGAGTGGCCCACGATATTGTCTGGGAAACTATCCGGGCGAGCCCTGGAAGCCTTTCGTACTCTGGGTGCTAAGGAAGTGACACAGTATGAGCTAGTTAAGGAGACACTGTTGCGACGGTACGCTGTAACTCCGGACACGTATTGCCGACAGTTTCGGGGCACGGAAAAGAAGCCTAACGATACCCATATGGAATGGGCGCACCGAATGCGGAGAGCGGCAAATCACTGGCTGAGCGGAAGTAAAGCGGTGACTGGGGAGGAAATTTTACAATTGTTTCTCTTAGAACATTTTTATAATGGCATGGAACAGCAAGGGAAGGAATGGCTGCGAGACAGGCGGCCTTCTACCTTAGAAGAAGCAGCCAAATTGGCCGATGAACATTATGACTCCCGTCTTCACGAACCCATGAACTACCGAGCTCCAGCACGGGTCGAACCCAGAGAGGTTTACCGTGCACCCCCTCGTGCTGAATTCCGAGCCCCGGTGCCCACAGGGCCCGTCCGACACTCAGGACCACCCAATAACAGCTCTGAGCGTCACAGACCGACTTGCCACCGATGCAAGCAACCAGGGCATTTCATGGCTAGCTGCCCCCTTAATACGCACCAGACACCCAGGAATTACAATTACCCCTCTGGGTCCTATCGTCCGGCCCGGGCCCTCTGTGTTAACCAAGAGGCCCCTATGGAGGGATATGTGGGGCCGCTTCACGAGGCAGACCCTGTATATGCTGCCTCAGATAACCGCCAGCACCATCGGCAGAGGGTATGGCTCGAGGGGCGATCTACCGAGGGATTGCGAGACACAGGGGCTACTATCACGCTGGTACAGAGTCATTTGGTGCCAGAGCACAAGCGATCCGGACAGACTGTGGCCGTTAGAGTGGCGGGGGGGGATGTGTACAAAATTCCAACAGCTAAAGTGCATCTTGATTGGGGAGCGGGAAAGGGGGCTGTGAACGTGGGCCTAATGGATAATTTACCTGCCGAAGTACTACTGGGCAACGATTTGGGCCCCATGACTTCTGCCTATGCTCCAGTATGCAACAACGAGGCGGACCCAGTGACTACACGGGCCCAAGCCCGGACGGAGCGAGAGCTCTCACCAGTGCGGGAGACACAGGTAAGACCTACCCCGACCTTGCCTGACAGGTTAGGCCCCATACCCTGGGACACCCCAGATGCTTTCGAGGCAGAGTCTAAGACTGACCCGACCTTACAAAAGTACCGGGAACGAGCAGAGACCGGAGGGGGCGGGGCAGATAACGAAACATTCTTATGGGAAAAAGGGAAACTATACCGCTGGACAGAGAAAAGGGGACAGCGTAGGCGACAGCTGGTAGTGCCCCACAAATACCGTCAAGAAATCCTCAAAATAGGCCACGACATCCCCTTAGCAGGCCACCTAGCCGTTACCCGTACCCTACACCGCATTACTCACACGTTCTTTTGGCCAGGGGTGCACGCTGACGTTAGAACTTACTGTAACACCTGCGATGTGTGTCAACGAGTAGGAAGGCGAGGCGATCACCCTAAAGCCCAGCTAGTAAATATGCCCATTGTAGAGGAACCCTTCAGCCGGGTTGCTATTGACCTAGTGGGACCACTGGCTACCCCTAGTCCCTCCGGTAAGCGCTACATTCTTACCGTAGTGGACTACGCTACCAGGTACCCAGAGGCTGTCGCCCTATCCAACATACAAGCGGATACGGTAGCGAATGCACTAGTACAGGTGTTCTCCCGGGTAGGATTTCCAAAAGAAATCCTATCCGACCGAGGCACCCAATTTACGGCTGAATTGACCCAACAACTCTGGCAGGTTTGCAAAATTAAGTCCCTCCTGAGCTCCCCATACCACCCCCAGACGAACGGGCTGTGTGAGAGGTTCAATGGGACCCTCAAGCAAATGCTCAAGACGTTCACTCAGGAATACCGAGACTGGGAACGCTTCCTGCCGCACCTCCTATTTGCTTATCGGGAGGTGCCCCAGGAAACGACAGGGTTCTCTCCCTTCGAGTTGCTCTACGGAAGAAAGGTACGGGGACCCCTAAACCTGATCCGGGAGCACTGGGAGGGAGAGATGGAGGCTGACGGTGTCCCAATTGTGCCATACGTGCTGGAACTCAGGGACCGAATGGAGCAATTAGCCAAATCCGTGCGGGCTAATCTCCAGTTGGCCCAGAGAAGACAGAAAGTATGGTACGATCGGGGGGCCCGAAAGAGAATCTTCACCATAGGACAAAAGGTGTTAGTACTTAAGCCGGTGAAGACAGACAAATTGCAGGCGTCCTGGCAGGGTCCCTACCAGATCGTAGAGAAAAGGGGAGACACCACTTATGTGATAGCTAGCTGCCATGACAACAATCTTAGAAAGACATTCCATGTAAACATGCTCAAGGAATATTTTGAGCGACCAGAGAACGTGACGGCCGTATGTTGTTCCCCTCAGGAAGACCCCGACAGTTTACCCATTCCAGACCTATTAGAAAAGAGTCTCCCCACAGGTATAGTGGCGCAGGTTCAGATAGGGGACCGACTTAGCCCCACTGAAAGGGAGCAGCTCAACCAACTCCTCCAGTCCAAACACCTCACCTTCTCCCCGAAGCCAGGGTACACTACTTTAACCACCCACCAGGTAGATACTCCGGGACAAGCTCCCTTGCGCCAGGCTCCGTACCGAATCCCCGAAGCAGTTAGGACAGGAATGAAGAAGGAGATCGATGAGATGCTCCAGCTCAGGGTAATTGAGCCCTCCGATAGTCCATGGGCCTCCCCAGTTGTCTTGGTGCCCAAGAAAGATGGGACCACCCGGTTCTGTGTAGACTATCGGAGGCTCAATGAAAATACTGTGACGGACGCTTACCCTATGCCCAGGGTAGACGAGCTACTCGATCGTATAGCCAGGGGAAATTACCTGACCACTATTGACCTCTGCAAAGGTTACTGGCAGATTCCCCTGGCCCCGGAGGCTATCCCCAAGTCGGCATTCGTCACCCCATTCGGCTTATATCAGTTTAGGGTAATGCCGTTTGGGATGAAGAATGCCCCAGCTACATTCCAGCGCTTGGTGGATAGGCTCCTGGATGGCTTCCAGAGTTTTGCTTGCGCCTACCTGGACGACATAGCGATCCACAGTGAGTCCTGGGAGGACCACTTAGCTCATGTGGGAATGGTTCTGGATCAGATCCGGGCTGCTGGCCTGACTCTGAAGCCAGAAAAATGCCACTTTGGGATGGCCGAGGTACAGTACCTGGGTCACCGGGTGGGGTGTGGAAAGCAGCGACCAGAGCCGGCCAAAATAGAAGCTGTCGCCAATTGGCCCACCCCCATCACTAAGACTCAGGTCCTAGCCTTCCTGGGCACGGCAGGGTACTATAGACGGTTCGTACCAGACTACAGCACACTTGCCAAACCCCTGACTGACTTGACCAAGAAGAACTTACCTCGACAGGTCCTGTGGTCTCCCCACTGTGAAACGGCTTTCCAGGCTCTCAAAAATGCTCTAATTAACGCTCCTGTCTTGGCGGCCCCAGCCCTTAACAAACGTTTTATCGTCCATACAGACGCTTCCATGTTCGGGCTGGGAGCTGTCCTTAGCCAAGTAGGCGAAGATGGAGGGGAGCATCCAGTTGCCTACATCAGCCGGAAGCTCCTGCCCCGCGAAGTCAGCTATGCAGCGGTCGAAAAGGAGTGTTTGGCTTTGGTGTGGGCATTAAAGAAATTGACTCCCTATTTATATGGTCAGGAGTTCACTCTGGTCACCGACCATAACCCGTTGGTGTGGCTGAACCGGGTCTCTGGAGATAACGGCAGGCTATTACGTTGGAGCTTATCGTTGCAACCCTTCAATTTCACCATTACTTACAGACCTGGGAAACAGAATGGCAACGCCGACGGGTTGTCCAGACAAACAGACCTCAGCCCCGCATAACCAGCGGTCTGGACAGCCTTAGTCTGCCCCGAAAAGGGGTCAGACCGTGTCTGCCAGAGTGTTCCACAGAAAGGGAGCACTGTTACAGAAGCATTAGTTATTTTGTTGTGAAGAGCTTATTTCCCAGCAGCAATGCCTGAACCAGCAAGCCAGCGCCTAAGAAGGGCTCCAAGAAAACCGTAACAAGTATCATTTCATAAAGAGTTAACTCTTTTTTTTCAGCTTTTAGAAACTATTGCCTAAATACACATTTTTGCTGGCCTCAGCTCTAAGTTTAGGGATAACCAATCCCATTGTCTAATCACCTCTGGAGCCAGACTGCTAATTGATAAGATGAACTTGTAAACTTGTTATCTTAAGTACTGTAATCCTATTGTGGCCTGTCAAAGGACAGTGCTCTCTATCTAAATGTGTGATGGGGGATTTTGTGCTCCCCCCCCCCTCTCCCCCTGGGAGTGCCCTGTGTGCATGTAACCTTAATAAAAAGCAGGCTGGGCATCCCAGTGCTGAGTTCTTGTTTGACCCTCAATCGCAGCGTTGACTCGTTTTTGTGGGCAGAAGGGTATCCTAGCTGTACTACAGCTAAGGGAGATTATTCTATATTTGCGAGACTCATATAGAATACTATGGAAAGCAGCTTCTCCCCTCTTTAGCAATAGGGATCCAGGCTACTAAGCGGTCCATCTCTCAGCGAGACTAAGGGTAACCGTAACACACACTTACCGTCTCATGACATGAACCTCTGCATGTATTCCTCTATGTGCTATAAACACGTCTCTCACATACCAGGGTCACACACTTACCGTCTCATGTCATGAACCTCTGCATGTATTCCTCTATGTGCTATAAACACGTCTCTCACATACCAGGGTCACACACTTACCGTCTCCTGACATGAACCTCTGCATGTATTCCTCTATGTGCTATAAACACGTCTCTCACATACCAGGGTCACACACTTACTATCTCATGTCATGAACCTCTGCATGTATTCCTCTATGTGCTATACACACGTCTCTCACATACCAGGGTCACACACTTACCGTCTCATGACATGAACCTCTGCATGTATTCCTCTATGTGCTATAAACACGTCTCTCACATACCAGGGTCACACACTTACCGTCTCCTGACATGATCATCTGCATGTATTCCTCTATGTGCTATAAACACGTCTCTCACATACCAGGGTCACACACTTACCGTCTCCTGACATGAACCTCTGCATGTATTCCTCTATGTGCTATAAACACGTCTCTCACATACCAGGGTCACACACTTACCATCTCCTGACATAAACCTCTGCATGTATTCCTCTATGTGCTATAAACACGTCTCTCACATACCAGGGTCACACACTTACCGTCTCATGACATGAACCTCTGCATGTATTCCTCTATGTGCTATAAACACGTCTCTCACATACCAGGGTCACACACTTACCGTCTCATGACATGAACCTCTGCATGTATTCCTCTATGTGCTATAAACACGTCTCTCACATACCAGGGTCACACACTTACCGTCTCCTGACATGAACCTCTGTATGTATTCCTCTATGTGCTATACACACGTCTCTCACATACCAGGGTCACACACTTACCGTCTCCTGACATGAACCTCTGCATGTATTCCTCTATGTGCTATAAACACGTCTCTCACATACCAGGGTCACACACTTACCGTCTCCTGACATGAATCTCTGCATGTATTCCTCTATGTGCTATAAACACGTCTCTCACATACCAGGTCACACACTTACTGTCTGATGTCATGAACCTCTGCATGTATTCCTCTATGTGCTATAAACACGTCTCTCACATACCAGGGTCACACACTTACCGTCTCCTGACATGAACCTCTGCATGTATTCCTCTATGTGCTATAAACACGTCTCTCACATACCAGGGTCACACACTTACTGTCTCATGTCATGAACCTCTGCATGTATTCCTCTATGTGCTATAAACACGTCTCTCACATACCAGGTTCACACACTTACCGTCTCATGTCATGAATCTCTGCATGTATCCCTCTATGTGCTATAAACACGTCTCTCACATACCAGGGTCACACACTTACTGTCTCATGTCATGAACCTCTGCATGTATCCCTCTATGTGCTATAAACACGTCTCTCACATACCAGGGTCACACACTTACTGTCTCCTGACATGAATCTCTGCATGTATTCCTCTATGTGCTATAAACACGTCTCTCACATACCAGGGTCACACACTTACCGTCTCATGACATGAACCTCTGCATGTATTCCTCTATGTGCTATACACACGTCTCTCACATACCAGGGTCACACACTTACCGTCTCATGACATGAACCTCTGCATGTATTCCTCTATGTGCTATAAACACGTCTCTCACATACCAGGGTCACACACTTACTCTCTCCTGACATGAACCTCTGCATGTATTCCTCTATGTGCTATAAACACGTCTCTCACATACCAGGGTCACACACTTACCGTCTCATGACATGAACCTCTGCATGTATCCCTCTATGTGCTATAAACACGTCTCTCACATACCAGGGTCACACACTTACCGTCTCATGACATGAACCTCTGCATGTATTCCTCTATGTGCTATAAACACGTCTCTCACATACCAGGGTGACACACTTACTGTCTCCTGACATGAACCTCTGCATGTATTCCTCTATGTGCTATAAACACGTCTCTCACATACCAGGGTCACACACTTACCGTCTCATGACATGAACCTCTGCATGTATTCCTCTATGTGCTATAAACACGTCTCTCACATACCAGGGTCACACACTTACCGTCTCATGACATGAACCTCTGCATGTATTCCTCTATGTGCTATAAACACGTCTCTCACATACCAGGGTCACACACTTACCGTCTCATGACATGAACCTCTGCATGTATTCCTCTATGTGCTATAAACACGTCTCTCACATACCAGGGTTACACACTTACCGTCTCATGTCATGAACCTCTGCATGTATCCCTCTAAGTGCTATAAACACGTCTCTCACATACCAGGGTCACACACTTACCGTCTCATGACATGAACCTCTGCATGTATTCCTCTATGTGCTATAAACACGTCTCTCACATACCAGGGTCACACACTTACCATCTCCTGACATGAACCTCTGCATGTATTCCTCTAGGTGCTATAAACACGTCTCTCACATACCAGGGTCACACACTTACCGTCTCATGACATGAACCTCTGCATGTATTCCTCTATGTGCTATAAACATGTCTCTCACATACCAGGGTCACACACTTACCATCTCCTGACATGAACCTCTGCATGTATTCCTCTATGTGCTATAAACACGTCTCTCACATACCAGGGTCACACACTTACCGTCTCATGTCATGAACCTCTGCATGTATTCCTCTATGTGCTATAAACACGTCTCTCACATACCAGGGTCACACACTTACCATCTCCTGACATGAACCTCTGCATGTATTCCTCTATGTGCTATAAACACGTCTCTCACATACCAGGGTCACACACTTACCATCTCCTGACATGAACCTCTGCATGTATTCCTCTATGTGCTATACACACGTCTCTCACATACCAGGTTCACACACTTACCGTCTCATGTCATGAATCTCTGCATGTATTCCTCTATGTGCTATAAACACGTCTCTCACATACCAGGGTCACACACTTACTGTCTCATGACATGAACCTCTGCATGTATCCCTCTATGTGCTATAAACACGTCTCTCACATACCAGGGTCACACACTTACCGTCTCATGACATGAACCTCTGCATGTATTCCTCTATGTGCTATAAACACGTCTCTCACATACCAGGGTCACACACTTACTCTCTCCTGACATGAACCTCTGCATGTATTCCTCTATGTGCTATAAACACGTCTCTCACATACCAGGGTCACACACTTACCGTCTCATGACATGAACCTCTGCATGTATTCCTCTATGTGCTATAAACACGTCTCTCACATACCAGGGTCACACACTTACCGTCTCATGACATGAACCTCTGCATGTATTCCTCTATGTGCTATAAACACGTCTCTCACATACCAGGGTCACACACTTACCGTCTCCTGACATGATCATCTGCATGTATTCCTCTATGTGCTATAAACACGTCTCTCACATACCAGGGTCACACACTTACTGTCTGATGTCATGAACCTCTGCATGTATTCCTCTATGTGCTATAAACACGTCTCTCACATACCAGGGTCACACACTTACCGTCTCATGTCATGAACCTCTGCATGTATTCCTCTATGTGCTATAAACACGTCTCTCACATACCAGGGTCACACACTTACCATCTCCTGACATGAACCTCTGTATGTATTCCTCTATGTGCTATAAACACGTCTCTCACATACCAGGGTCACACACTTACCGTCTCATGACATGAACCTCTGCATGTATTCCTCTATGTGCTATAAACACGTCTCTCACATACCAGGGTCACATACTTACTGTCTCCTGACATGAACCTCTGTATGTATTCCTCTATGTGCTATAAACACGTCTCTCACATACCAGGGTCACACACTTACCGTCTCATGACATGAACCTCTGCATGTATTCCTCTATGTGCTATAAACACGTCTCTCACATACCAGGGTCACACACTTACCATCTCCTGACATGAACCTCTGCATGTATTCCTCTAGGTGCTATAAACACGTCTCTCACATACCAGGGTCACACACTTACCGTCTCATGACATGAACCTCTGCATGTATTCCTCTATGTGCTATAAACACGTCTCTCACATACCAGGGTCACACACTTACCGTCTCCTGACATGAACCTCTGCATGTATTCCTCTATGTGCTATAAACACGTCTCTCACATACCAGGGTCACACACTTACCATCTCCTGACATGAACCTCTGCATGTATTCCTCTATGTGCTATAAACACGTCTCTCACATACCAGGGTCACACACTTACCGTCTCCTGACATGAACCTCTGCATGTATTCCTCTATGTGCTATAAACACGTCTCTCACATACCAGGGTCACACACTTACCATCTCCTGACATGAACCTCTGCATGTATTCCTCTATGTGCTATAAACACGTCTCTCACATACCAGGGTCACACACTTACCGTCTCATGACATGATCATCTGCATGTATTCCTCTATGTGCTATAAACACGTCTCTCACATACCAGGGTCACACACTTACCGTCTCATGTCATGAACCTCTGCATGTATTCCTCTATGTGCTATAAACACGTCTCTCACATACCAGGGTCACACACTTACCATCTCCTGACATGAACCTCTGCATGTATTCCTCTATGTGCTATACACACGTCTCTCACATACCAGGGTCACACACTTACCGTCTCATGACATAAACCTCTGCATGTATTCCTCTATGTGCTATACACACGTCTCTCACATACCAGGGTCACACACTTACTGTCTCATGACATGAACCTCTGCATGTATTCCTCTATGTGCTATAAACACGTCTCTCACATACCAGGGTCACACACTTACTGTCTCATGTCATGAATCTCTGCATGTATTCCTCTATGTGCTATAAACACGTCTCTCACATACCAGGGTCACACACTTACTGTCTGATGTCATGAACCTCTGCATGTATTCCTCTATGTGCTATACACACGTCTCTCACATACCAGGTTCACACACTTACTGTCTCATGTCATGAACCTCTGCATGTATTCCTCTATGTGCTATAAACACGTCTCTCACATACCAGGGTCACACACTTACTGTCTGATGTCATGAACCTCTGCATGTATTCCTCTATGTGCTATACACACGTCTCTCACATACCAGGTTCACACACTTACTGTCTCCTGACATGAACCTCTGCATGTATTCCTCTATGTGCTATACACACATCTCTCACATACCAGGGTCACACACTTACCGTCTCCTGACATGAACCTCTGCATGTATTCCTCTATGTGCTATAAACACGTCTCTCACATACCAGGGTCACACACTTACTGTCTCATGACATGAACCTCTGCATGTATTCCTCTATGTGCTATAAACACGTCTCTCACATACCAGGGTCACACACTTACTGTCTCATGACATGAACCTCTGCATGTATTCCTCTATGTGCTATACACACGTCTCTCACATACCAGGGTCACACACTTACCGTCTCCTGACATGAACCTCTGCATGTATTCCTCTATGTGCTATACACACGTCTCTCACATACCAGGGTCACACACTTACTGTCTCATGACATGAACCTCTGCATGTATTCCTCTATGTGCTATAAACACGTCTCTCACATACCAGGGTCACACTTACCGTCTCATGACATGAACCTCTGCATGTATTCATCTATGTGCTATAAACACGTCTCTCACATACCAGGGTCACACACTTACCGTCTCCTGACATGAACCTCTGTATGTATTCCTCTATGTGCTATAAACACGTCTCTCACATACCAGGGTCACACACTTACCGTCTCATGTCATGAACCTCTGCATGTATCCCTCTATGTGCTATAAACACGTCTCTCACATACCAGGTCACACACTTACCGTCTCCTGACATAAACCTCTGCATGTATTCCTCTATGTGCTATAAACACGTCTCTCACATACCAGGGTCACACACTTACCGTCTCCTGACATGAACCTCTGCATGTATTCCTCTATGTGCTATACACACGTCTCTCACATACCAGGGTCACACACTTACCGTCTCCTGACATGAACCTCTGCATGTATTCCTCTATGTGCTATACACACGTCTCTCACATACCAGGGTCACACACTTACCGTCTCCTGACATGAACCTCTGCATGTATTCCTCTATAGTACCAGGCTCTGGATGTATTTGCACAATATGATCAAAGTGGTAAAAGGATGTTAGCGTGTCCTTGGCATTCCGTGCCACATAGATCACCTGGTGAGACAGAGAGACAGTACATTACTAGTGATGGTTAAACAAGGGCTACATTAACATACTGTATGTGTTACTTGGCTTGTGAATAATTCTTTCTACCTCCTATAAATAGAATACAAAGCTTTAACTGACCCTGTAGGTCCCAATGTTTTAAACACAAGGTCCACAAAGCAACAAAATAAGTATAAAAACAATTGTTTACACAGTGCACAGATGACCTATCAGAAGAATGTGTGTGTGACTGTGTGATGTAGTGTCTCATCCTCTCACCTTCTGTCTCATCCCCTCACCTTCCGTCTCATCCTCTCACCTTCTGTCTCATCCCCTCACCTTCTGTCTCATCCCCTCCTCCTTCTGTCTCATCCCCTCCTCCTTCTGTCTCATCCCCTCCTCCCTCTGTCTCATCCCCTCTCCCCTCTGTCTCATCCCCTCACCTTCCGTCTCATCCCCTCACCTTCCGTCTCATCCCCTCTCCCCTCTGTCTCATCCTCTCACCTTCTGTCTCATCCCCTCACCTTCTGTCTCATCCCCTCCTCCTTCTGTCTCATCCCATCCTCCTTCTGTCTCATCCCCTCACCTGTCTCATCCCCTCACCTTCTGTCTCATTCCCTCACCTTCTGTCTCATCCCCTCACCTTCTGTCTCATCCCCTCCTCCTTCTGTCTCATCCCCTCCTCCTTCTGTCTCATCCCCTCACCTTCTGTCTCATCCTCTCACCTTCTGTCTCATCCCCTCCTCCCTCTGTCTCATCCCCTCACCTTCTGTCTCATCCCCTCACCTTCTGTCTCATCCCCTCCTCCTTCTGTCTCATCCCCTCCTCCTTCTGTCTCATCCCCTCACCTTCTGTCTCATCCTCTCACCTTCTGTCTCATCCCCTCCTCCCTCTGTCTCATCCTCTCACCTTCTGTCTCATCCCCTCACCTTCTGTCTCATCCCCTCCTCCTTCTGTCTCATCCCCTCCTCCTTCTGTCTCATCCCCTCACCTTCTGTCTCATCCCCTCACCTTCTGTCTCATCCCCTCCTCCCTCTGTCTCATCCCCTCCTCCCTCTGTCTCATCCCCTCCTCCTTCTGTCTCATCCCCTCACCTGTCTCATCCCCTCACCTTCTGTCTCATCCCCTCACCTTCTGTCTCATCCCCTAACCTTCTGTCTCATCCCCTCCTCCTTCTGTCTCATCCCCTCACCTTCTGTCTCATCCTCTCACCTTCTGTCTCATCCCCTCCTCCCTCTGTCTCATCCTCTCACCTTCTGTCTCATCCCCTCACCTTCTGTCTCATCCCCTCCTCCTTCTGTCTCATCCCCTCCTCCTTCTGTCTCATCCCCTCACCTTCTGTCTCATCCCCTCACCTTCTGTCTCATCCCCTCACCTTCTGTCTCATCCCCTCACCTTCTGTCTCATCCCCTCCTCCTTCTGTCTCATCCCCTCACCTTCTGTCTCATCCTCTCACCTTCTGTCTCATCCTCTCACCTTCTGTCTCATCCCCTCACCTTCTGTCTCATCCCCTCACCTTCTGTCTCATCCCCTCACCTTCTGTCTCATCCCCTCCTCCCTCTGTCTCATCCCCTCCTCCCTCTGTCTCATCCCCTCCTCCCTCTGTCTCATCCCCTCCTCCCTCTGTATCATCCCCTCCTCCCTCTGTCTCATCACCTCCTCCTTCTGTCTCATCCCCTCCTCCTTCTGTCTCATCCCCTCCTCCTTCTGTCTCATCCCCTCCTCCCTCCGTCTCATCCCCTCCTCCCTCCGTCTCATCCCCTCCTCCCTCCGTCTCATCCCCTCCTCCCTCCGTCTCATCCTCTCCTCCCTCCGTCTCATCCCCTCCTCCCTCCGTCTCATCCCCTCCTCCCTCCGTCTCATCCCCTCCTCCCTCCGTCTCATCCCCTCCTCCCTCCGTCTCATCCCCTCCTCCCTCTGTCTCATCCCCTCCTCCCTCCGTCTCATCCCCTCCTCCCTCCGTCTCATCCCCTCCTCCCTCCGTCTCATCCCCTCCTCCTTCTGTCTCATACCCTCCTCCCTCTGTCTCATCCCCTCCTCCCTCTGTCTCATCCCCTCCTCCCTCTGTCTCATCCCCTCCGTCTCATCCCCTCATCCCCTTCGTCTCTTCCCCTCTGTCTCATCCCCTCCTCCCTCCGTCTCATCCCCTCCTCCCTCCGTCTCATCCCCTCCTCCCTCCGTCTCATCCCCTCCTCCCTCCGTCTCATCCCCTCCTCCCTCCGTCTCATCCCCTCCTCCCTCCGTCTCATCCTCTCCTCCCTCCGTCTCATCCCCTCCTCCCTCCGTCTCATCCCCTCCTCCCTCCGTCTCATCCCCTCCTCCCTCCGTCTCATCCCCTCCTCCCTCCGTCTCATCCCCTCCTCCCTCTGTCTCATCCCCTCCTCCCTCTGTCTCATCCCCTCCGTCTCATCCCCTCATCCCCTTCGTCTCATCCCCTCCTCCCTCCGTCTCATCCCCTCCTCCCTCCGTCTCATCCCCTCCTCCCTCCGTCTCATCCTCTCCTCCCTCCGTCTCATCCCCTCCTCCCTCCGTCTCATCCCCTCCTCCCTCCGTCTCATCCCCTCCTCCCTCCGTCTCATCCCCTCCTCCCTCCGTCTCATCCCCTCCTCCCTCTGTCTCATCCCCTCCTCCCTCTGTCTCATCCCCTCCGTCTCATCCCCTCATCCCCTTCGTCTCATCCCCTCCTCCCTCCGTCTCATCCCCTCCTCCCTCTGTCTCATCCCCTCCTCCTTCTGTCTCATCCCCTCCTCCCTCTGTCTCATCCCCTCCTCCCTCTGTCTCATCCCCTCCTCCTTCTGTCTCATCCCCTCCTCCCTCTGTCTCATCCCCTCCTCCCTCTGTCTCATCCCCTCCGTCTCATCCCCTCATCCCCTTCGTCTCATCCCCTCCTCCCTCCGTCTCATCCCCTCCTCCCTCCGTCTCATCCCCTCCTCCCTCCGTCTCATCCCCTCCTCCCTCCGTCTCATCCCCTCCTCCCTCTGTCTCATCCCCTCCTCCCTCCGTCTCATCCCCTCCTCCCCTCTGTCTCATCCCCTCTCCCCTTCGTCTCATCCCCTCTCCCCTTCGTCTCATCCCCTCTCCCCTTCGTCTCATCCCCTCTCCCCTTCGTCTCATCCCCTCTCCCCTTCCGTCTCATCCCCTCCTCCCTCCGTCTCATCCCCTCCTCCCCTCTGTCTCATCCCCTCCTCCCCTCTGTCTCATCCCCTCCTCCCCTCTGTCTCTTCCCCTTCTCCCCTCTGTCTCATCCCCTCTATCTCATCTCCCCCTCCCTCTCCCTCACCCCCACTCTCTCATCCTCTCCTGCCCCACCCCATCTCTCTCATCCTTTCCTCACTTTCTATTTTTCTCTCTCATTCCCCTCCTTCCTGTCTCTCTCATTCCCTTAACCATCTTTAATTCTTTTTCATGCCTTCTCTCCCTGTCACTACCTCCCTCCCCTAGTGACCATGATAAGAGGAAAGCTGACAAACGCCCCGTACTCTGTGTAAATGTGCCATAAAACATTTTTGACCAGCTGATGACACAGGTGACCTGTGATTCAGGTACCCGCCTACCTTGCAATTGTTTTTCCAAAATGAATCTGGAACAAGCTGAATAGGCAGATGTGACTTCAGGACTCTAGGTGAAGGCATTGCGTTAACCTCGTCCATCCCTGAACATGAAGAAAGAGAGATAAGGGACCTGGCACACCCTGCGCTAATTAGCAAACAGAGAGGATCTATTGTCCCATGGTCCTGTAAAGTGGCACTGTCACAGCTACTGCAGAATGCAGCATGTTTATCCCATAAATCATTACCTTAAAGGGGCAGCAGACAGAGTTGCTTGTTGTATGCATGGGCTGCACATCATTTTAAACATTCTCATCAGAAGTGACTGCTTTACATAATATAAATTATCAGAGTATCCTTAGGTTGCATGAGAAGGTATTGTCATCACATCAAAACAGTATAAACAATTCTCAGCACACAAGTATTATAATGTATTCAATAGTGTAAATAAATGGATATATATACAGAATATGCACAAGGCTCTCCTCATTCACACAAAATATGTGAAAAAAAGATAAAAAAAATCTCCCTAGGCGTCTCAAGGGAGGGCCATCTGTCATCATCATCAAAAAGACGCTACTATCAACAATGTAATGTGTCTAAAGTGCTTCAAGACTCAATCCAAGTACAAGAGGAACCTGTACCTTTAAGATGTTATACATATGAAGTAGTCCTCCGTCCCTTTAAGATGCTATACATATCAAATAGTCCCCTGTCCCTTTAAGATGTTATACATATCAAGCAGTCTTTCTCCATCCCTTTAAGATGTTATACATATCAAATAGTCCTCCGTCCCTTTAAGATGTTATACATATCAAGCAGTCCTTCTCCATCCCTTTAAGATGTTATACATATCAAATAGTCCTCCGTCCCTTTAAGATGTTATACATATCAAGCAGTCTTTCTCCATCCCTTTAAGATGTTATACATATCAAATAGTCCTCCATCCCTTTAAGGTGTTATACATATGAAGTAATCCTTCGTCCCTTTAAGATGTTATACATATCAAATAGTCCTCCGTCCCTTTAAGATGTTATACATATCAAGCAGTCCTTCTCAAATCCCTTTAAGATGTTATACATTTCAAGTAGTCCTCCGTCCCTTTAAGATGTTATACATATCAAGTAGTCCTTTTCCGTCTCTTTAAGATGTTATCTCTGGAATATCCTAGGAGGAATATGTCAATCTGATTGTCTTATGTCATACAAAAGAAATGGTATTACTATGTCCAGAACGGTATTCAAATATGGTCATAGTACAGTGATAATACACATCTGGCACTTTAATAAGTTCATGCACTTCCCTTATAGGAAACCCCTTACATCACACTTCTTCCTTTAGCAATATTCTGTACGGCTAAATATAGGAAGCAATTAACTTGCAAACGTTCTCATATATGTTGCACTTGGTTCTTTACTTCTTGATACTTTGCTCTTCATATGCAGTGCAGTCCCCCTTACGATATTGCGAGTATATCCCCAATGGGCAACAGTCTAAGTATTTATCAACAGTTGCATACTTGACTTCAGATTGCATTTATACTTGCAGTTGCGTCCCTGTTCACAGTATCCGTGTCACACAAGCCTAGCTGGCATTGAGTAAATACTCCATTTGTATGGGATCCTCAAAGTACACTGCAAGTAGCCTTATTCAGTCGTACAGATGCTGAGGGGGTTTTGGTATCAGTGGTGCATCATTAGTATAGCAGTGACCGTGTGAGGTGTGATGACATCGGCACTACACACTCGCGTTTCGGGCCCCTGTCCTTTTTCAAGTAATATACTTTGCATCTATCACCGCTCCTTAATCCCTTAAAGACCAGAGCATTTTTAGCATTTTTGAAATCACTACATTTAAACGGAAATATAGCCTTTTTTTTATAATTTACCTATCAAAACTATATATTTTTTTTAGCAGACAACCCAAAGTATTGATCTAGGCCCATTTTGGTATATTTTATGCCACTATTTCTAATGGTTGTAAATGCTTCTCTAGGATCCCCTTTGTTCAGAAATAACAGACATATGCTTTGGCATTGCTTTTTGGTAATTAGAAGGCTGCTAAATGCCGCTGCGCACCACACTTGTATTATGCCCAGCAGTGAAGGGGTTAATTAGGTAGTTTGTAGGGTTAATTTTAGCTTTAGTGTATAAATCCGCCTACCACCTGACACATCCCACCCCCTGATCCCTCCCTGACCCCCCTCAAACAGCTCTCTTCCCTCTCCCACCTTACAATTGTCACCGCCATCTTAAGTACGGGCAGTATCAAAATAAGCCTTTTTTAATATATATATATATTTTTAAATATATTTGCTGCAGTGTAGGTTCCCCCCTAACCTCCCTGATCCCCCCAAGAAAGCTCTCTAACCCTCCCTCTCTACCTAATTGCCACCATATTGGGGCATGCAGAAATAGCTCAATCTCACTATTTTGAGCGAGATCGAGGCAGAGAGAAGCCTAGGACTGCAGTGATGTACAGGGGACGTAGCTGGTCGTTAAGGGGTTAAAATAGTCAGGGGCTTCTTTGTAATTGGTTAATTAATACACACATACAACATACACTTTCCATATTCATGTCACCTCTAACCTCTTAAGGTGGAATTTTAAAAATCTGCAGCTTATCTATCTATCTATCTATCTATCTATCTATCTATATACACATGCACATACATTACGTACTATACCTTTTTTACTCAATAGCTACATCAAACTGTATACATTGTAACATCACTATTGGTTATTCCTACAGGGAATAGAGATCCACAACACCAACTTCTCGATCGAATATGTACCATTTGGTCATCATAATATATTCAAGGGACACTGAACCCAAATTTTTTCTTTTGTGATTCAGATAGAGCAGCAATTTTAAGCAACTTTCTAATTTACTCCTATTATCAATTTTTCTTCATTCTCTTGGTATCTTTATTAAAAAAAGAAAGGCCGGAACCCTGGATAGCATTTGTTTATTGGTGGAAGAATGTATCCACCAATCAGCAAGAACAACCCAGGTTGTTCATCAAAAATGGGCCGGCTTCTAAACTTACATTATTGCTTTTCAAATAAAAATACCAAGAGAATGAAGAACATTTGATACTAGGAGTAAATTAGAAAGTTGCTTAAAATTTAAGCAATCTGAATCACAAAAACAAAATTTATGCTTACCTGATAAATTTCTTTCTCTTGTGGTGTATCCAGTCCATGGGTTCATCCATGACTTGTGGGTTATTCTCCTTCCCAACAGGAAGCTGCAAGAGGATGACCCACAGCAGAGCTGTCTATATAGCTCCTCCCCTAACTGCCACCCCCAGTCATTCGACCGAAAACAAGCAAGAAAAAAAAGGAGAAACTATAGGGTGCAGTGGTGACTGTAGTTTAAAAATAAAAAACACTTGCCTTAAAATGACATGGCGGGCCGTGGACTGGATACACCACAAGAGAAAGAAATTTATCAGGTAAGCATAAATTTTGTTTTCTCTTGTAAAGGTGTATCCAGTCCACGGATTCATCCATTACTTGTGGGATACCAATACCAAAGCTTTAGGACACAGATGAAGGGAGGGACAAGGCAGGAACTTAAACGGAAGGCACCACTGCCTGTAAGACCTTTCTCCCAAAAATAGCCTCCGAAGAAGCAAAAGTATCAAATTTATAGAATTTAGAAAAGGTATGAAGCGAAGACCAAGTCACCGCCTTACAAATCTGTTCAACAGAGGCCTCATGTTTAAAAGCCCATGTGGAAGCTACTGCTCTAGTAGAATGAGCTGTAATTCTTTCAGGAGGCTGCTGGCCAGCAGTCTCATAAGCTAAGCGAATTATGATTCTTAGCCAAAAGGAAAGAGAAGTTGCCGAAGCCTTTTGGCCTTTCCTCTGTCCAGAGTAGACAACAAACAATGCAGATGTTTGACGAAAATCTTTTGTAGCTTGTAAATAAAACTTTAAAGCACGAACCACATCAAGATTGTGTAATAGACGTTCCTTCTTTGAAAAAGGATTAAGACATAGGGAAGGAACAACAATCTCCTGATTGAAATTCTTATTAGATACCACCTTAGGCAGAAACCCAGGTTTGGTACGCAACACTACCTTATCTGCATGGAAAATCAGATAAGGGGAATCACACTGTAAAGCATATAACTCCGAAACTCTTCGAGCCGAAGAGATAGCTACTAAAAATAGAACTTTCCAAGATAAAAGCTTAATATCTATGGAATGCAAAGGTTCAAACGGAACCCCTTGAAGAACTTTAAGAGCTAAATTTAAACTCCATGGCGGAGCAACAGGTTTAAACACAGGCTTGATTCTAACTAAAGCCTGACAAAACGCCTGAACGTCAGGAACCTCAGCCAGACGTTTGTGCAAAAGAATAGACAGAGCAGAAATCTGTCCCCTTTCAGGAACTAGCTGACAATCCCTTCTCCAATCCTTCTTGGAGAAAAGATAATATCCTAGGAATTCTGACCTTACTCCATGAGTAACCCTTGGATTCACACCAATGAAGATATTTACACCATATCTTATGATAGATTTTCCTGGTGACAGGCTTTAAAGCCTGAATTAAGGTATCAATGACTGATTCGGAAAAACCACGCTTTGATAGAATCAAGCGTTCAATCTCCAAGCAGTCAGACGTAGAGAAATTAGATTTGGATGTTTGAAGGAACCTTGAAGTAGAAGGTCCTGCCTTAGCGACAGAGTCCATGGTGGAAAGGATGACATGTCCACCAGATGTGCATACCAAGTCCTGCGTGGCCACGCAGGGGCTGTCAAGATCACCAAAGCTCTCTCCTGCTTAATCTTGGCAATCAGACGAGGGAGCAGAGGAAACAGTGGAAACACATAAGCCAGGCTGAAGGACCAGGGCGCTGCTAGAGCATCTATCAGCGCTGCCTTGGGATCCCTGGAACTGGACCCGTAACAAGGAAGCTTGGCGTTCTGACGAGACGCCATGAGATCCAGTTCTGGTTTGCCCCAAAGTTGGATCAACTGGGCAAATACCTCCGGATAGAGCTCCCACTCCCCCGGATGAAAAGTCTGCCCTGATGGTTGATATAGGCTACAGTCGTGATGTTGTCCGACTGAAATCTGATGAACCTGACCGCAGCTAGCTGAGGCCAAGCCTGAAGAGCATTGAATATCGCTCTTAGTTCCAGAATGTTTATTGGAAGGAGGGCCTCCTCCTGAGTCCACGAACCCTGAGCCTTCAGGGAGTTCCAGACTGCACCCCAGCCCAGAAGGCTAGCATCTGTCGTTACTATAGTCCATTCTGGCCTGCGGAAACTCATTCCCTTGGACAGATGGACCCGAGATAGCCACCAGAGAAGAGAATCCCTGGTCTCTTGATCCAGATTTAGTAGAGGGGACAAATCTGTGTAATCCCCATTCCACTGATTGAGCATGCAAAGTTGCAGTGGTCCGAGATGTAGGCGGGCAAACGGAACTATGTCCATTGCCGCTACCATTAATCCGATTACCTCCACACACTGAGCCACTGACGGACGAGAAATGGAATAAAGAGCACGGCAGGAAGTTAGAAGTTTTGACAACCTGACCTCTGTCAGATAAATCTTCATTTCTACTGAATTTATCAGAGTTCCTAGGAAGGAACTCTTGTGAGAGGTGAGAGAGAACTCTTTCCTTCGTTCACCTTCCACCCATGAGACCTTAGGAATGCCAGAACAATGTCCGTATGGGACCTGGCGATATGAAAAGTTGACGCCTTTATCAGGATGTTGTCTAGGTAAGGGGCTACTGCTATACCCTGCGGTCTTAGAACCGCCAGAAGGGACCCTAGAACCTTCGTAAAGATTCTTGGTGCCGTGGCTAACCCAAAGGGGAGAGCCACTAACTTGTAATGCATATATTGACCATCCTGGATCATAGGTAATGTGACGGACCCTTCGGTCAGGACTGAAAGCGTTAACTTTATTTTCTCACCTTCCACCCATGAGACCTTAGGAATGCCAGAACAATGTCCGTATGGGACCTGGCGATATGAAAAGTTGACGCCTTTATCAGGATGTTGTCTAGGTAAGGGGCTACTGCTATACCCTGCGGTCTTAGAACCGCCAGAAGGGACCCTAGAACCTTCGTAAAGATTCTTGGTGCCGTGGCTAACCCAAAGGGAAGAGCCACTAACTTGTAATGCATATATTGACCCTCCTGGATCATAGGTAATGTGACGGACCCTTCGGTCAGGACTGAAAGCGTTAACTTTATTTTCTAAATACAAGTTGCTGGCTCCAGCTATAATCTAGTTAGTGATAAGCATGCCATTGTTTGATCACCCTCAGAGAGAAAACGCCTAAGTGATAAGAAGAGCCAAGAGTGTCTTGTGTTTAAAGTGTTTAAGTAATATAATTCCATTGTATCATGTGAAAGGGTGTGTTCCCGCCATCTAATGTATAACCTTCTTTCAACCCCCATCTGGGGGGTCAGACCTGCATAAATACTAGACATAGCCTTTTAATAAATGTCATTCTGTTTAAACCTGAAAACTGGCTGGGTTGTGAATTGCTGATTCCCTATGCAGGACGTTGTTCCTCTGGTATTAACCCTTGGTATCCTGTTGGTACCGTAACAATTGGTGGCAAGCGACGGAATGAACCTTATCGCCCAGAAGAGCAACTACACAAGCCAGTAACCTCAGGAAGAAGGGGATTATTACAATACTGACTAAGATGGAAAGAGTACCAGGGACAGAAGGAACCAATGGGCCCAGCATAGCAGACAGAACCCCTGAAGAAGCAAGCTTTGATCGGGCGGTTAAAATAAGACTGGCATATTATGGCCCCAACCCATCTGCGGAAATTATCGACCGGGTCATAGCAGCTGTGGAGGCCAACCTACTTCGCCAAAGCGGCGCTGCAGCAGCCCAAGTCACAGCAACCCCAGTGGAAAAGAGAAAAGTAAATTTCTTTCATGTAATTAGCAAGAGTCCATGAGCTAGTGACGTATGGGATATACATTCCTGCCAGGAGGGGCAAAGTTTCCCAAACCTCAAAATGCCTATAAATACACCCCCTCACCACACCCACAAATCAGTTTTACAAACTTTGCCTCCTATGGAGGTGGTGAAGTAAGTTTGTGCTAGATTCTACGTTGATATGCGCTCCGCAGCAGGTTGGAGCCCGGTTTTCCTCTCAGCGTGCAGTGAATGTCAGAGGGATGTGAGGAGAGTATTGCCTATTTGAATGCAATGATCTCCTTCTACGGGGTCTATTTCATAGGTTCTCTGTTATCGGTCGTAGAGATTCATCTCTTACCTCCCTTTTCAGATCGACAATATACTCTTATATATAGCATTACCTCTGCTGATTCTCGTTTCAGTACTGGTTTGGCTTTCTACAACATGTAGATGAGTGTCCTGGGGTAAGTAAGTCTTATTTTCTGTGACACTCTAAAGCTATGGTTGGGCACTTTTTTATAAAGTTCTAAATATATGTATTCAAACATTTATTTGCCTTGACTCAGGATGTTCAACATTTCCTTATTTCAGACAGTCAGTTTCATATTTGGGATAATGCATATGATTTAATCATTTTTATCTTACCTTAGAATTTGACTTTTTCCCTGTGGGCTGTTAGGCTCGCGGGGGCTGAAAATGCTTCATTTTATTGCGTCATTCTTGGCGCGGACTTTCTTGGCGCAAATTTTTTTTTCTATTTCCGGCGTCATACGTGTCGCCGGAAGTTGCGTCATTTTTGACGTTTTTCGCGCCAAAAATGTTGGCATTCCGGATGTGGCGTCATTTTTGGCGCTAATAGCATTTAGGCGCCAAATATTGTGGGCGTCAAATTTGTCTCCACTTTATTTAAGTCTCATTATTTGTTGCTTCTGGTTGCTAGAAGCTTGTTCACTGGCATTTTTTCCCATTCCTGAAACTGTCATTTAAGGAATTTGATCAAATTTGCTTTATATGTTGTTTTTTCTATTACATATTGCAAGATGTCCCATGTTGCAACTGAGTCAGAAGATACTACTGGAAAATCGCTGCCTGGTGCTGGAACTACCAAAGCTAAGTGTATCTGCTGTAAACTTTTGGTAGTTGTTCCTCCAGCTGTTGTTTGTATTAAATGTCATGACAAACTTGTTAATGCAGAAAATATTTCCTTTAGTAAAGTACCATTACCTGTTGCAGTTCCATCAACATCTAATGTTCAGACTGTTCCTGATAACATAAGAGATTTTGTTTCTGAATCCATTAAGAAGGCTATGTCTGTTATTCCTCCTTCTGGTAAACATAAAAGGTCTTTTAAAACTTCTCTTTATACAGATGAATTTTTAAATGAACATCATCATTCTGATTCTAATGATTCTTCTGATACAGAGGATTCTGTCTCAGAGGTTGATGCTGATATATCCGTTCTTTACTTAAAGAAGTCCTAATTGCATTAGAAATTGAGGATTCTGGTCCTCTTGATACTAAATCTAAACGTTTAGACAAAGTCTTTAGATCTCCTGTGGTTATTCCAGAAGTTTTTCCTGTTCCTGGTGCTATTTCTGTAGTAATTTCCAGAGAATGGAATAATTTGGGTAATTCATTTACTCCTTCTAAACGTTTTAAGCAATTATATCCTGTACCGTCCGACAGATTAGAGTTTTGGGACAAAATCCCTAAAGTTGATGGGGCTATTTCTACCCTTGCTAAACGTACTACTATTCCTACGGCAGATGCTACTTCCTTTAAGGATACTTTAGATAGGAAAATTGAATCCTTTCTAAGAAAAGCTTATCTGTGTTCAGGTAATCTTCTTAGACCTGCTATATCATTGGCTGATGTTGCTGCAGCTTCAACTTTTTGGTTGGAAACTTTAGCGCAACAAGTAACAGATCATGATTCTCATAATATTATTATTCTTCTTCAACATGCTAATAATTTTATCTGTGATGCCATTTTTGATATTATCAGAGTTGATGTCAGGTTTATGTCTCTAGCTATTTGAGCTAGAAGAGCTTTATGGCTTAAAACTTGGAATGCTGATATGTCTTCTAAATCAACTCTACTTTCCCTTTCTTTCCAGGGTAATAAATTATTTGGTTCTCAGTTGGATTCTATTATCTCAACTGTTACTGGTGGGAAAGGAACTTTTTTACCACAGGATAAAAAATCTAAAGGTAAAAACAGGGCTAATAATCGTTTTCGTTCCTTTCGTTTCAACAAAGAACAAAAGCCTGATCCTTCATCCTCAGGAGCAGTTTCAGTTTGGAAACCATCTCCAGTCTGGAATAAATCCAAGCCTTCTAGAAAAGCAAAGCCAGCTTCTAAGTCCACATGAAGGTGCGGCCCTCATTCCCGCTCAGCTGGTAGGGGGCAGATTACGTTTTTTCAAAGAAATTTGGATCAATTCTGTTCACAATCTTTGGATTCAGAACATTGTTTCAGAAGGGTACAGAATTGGTTTCAAGATAAGACCTCCTGCAAAGAGATTTTTTACTTCCCGTGTCCCAGTAAACCCAGTGAAAGCTCAAGCATTTCTGAAATGTGTTTCAGATCTAGAGTTGGCTGGAATAATTATGCCAGTTCCAGTTTTGGAACAGGGGCTGGGGTTTTATTCGAATCTCTTCATTGTACCCAAGAAGGAGAATTCCTTCAGACCAGTTCTGGATCTAAAAATATTGAATCGTTATGTAAGGATACCAACATTCAAAATGGTAACTGTAAGGACTATATTGCCTTTTGTTCAGCAAGGGCATTATATGTCTACAATAGATTTACAGGATGCATATCTGCATATTCCGATTCATCCAGCTCACCATCAGTTCCTGAGATTCTCTTTCCTGGACAAGCATTACCAGTTTGTGGCTCTGCCGTTTGGCCTAGCTACAGCTCCAAGAATTTTTACAAAGGTTCTCGGTGCCCTTCTGTCTGTAATCAGAGAACAGGGTATTGTGGTATTTCCTTAATTGGACGATATCTTGGTACTTGCTCAGTCTTCACATTTAGCAGAATCTCATACGAATCGACTTGTGTTGTTTCTTCAAGATCATGGTTGGAGGATCAATTCACTAAAAAGTTTATTGATTCCTCAGACAAGGGTAACCTTTTTAGGGTTCCAGATAGATTCAGTGTCCATGACTCTATCTTTGACAGACAAGAGACGTCTAAAATTGATTTCAGCTTGTCGAAACCTTCAGTCACAATCATTCCCTTCGGTAGCCTTATGCATGGAAATTCTAGGTCTTATGACTGCTGCATCGGACGCGATCCCCTTTGCTCGTTTTCACATGCGACCTCTTCAGCTCTGTATGCTGAACCAATGGTGCAGGGATTACACAAAGATATCTCAATTAATATCTTTAAAACCGATTGTCCGACATTCTCTGACGTGGTGGACAGATCACCATCGTTTAATTCAGGGGGCTTCTTTTGTTCTTCCGACCTGGACTATAATCTCAACAGATGCAAGTCTTACAGGTTGGGGAGCTGTGTGGGGGTCTCTGACGGCACAAGGGGTTTGGGAATCTCAGGAGGTGAGATTACGATCAATATTTTGGAACTCCGTGCAATTTTCAGAGCTCTTCAGTCTTGGCCTCTTCTGAAGAGAGAGTCGTTCATTTGTTTTCAGACAGACAATGTCACAACTGTGGCATACATCAATCATCAAGGAGGGACTCACAGTCCTCTGGCTATGAAAGAAGTATCTCGAATTCTGGTTTGGGCAGAATCCAGCTCCTGTCTAATCTCTGCGGTTCATATCCCAGGTATAGACAATTGGGAAGCGGATTATCTCAGTCGCCAAACGTTGCATCCGGGCGAATGGTCTCTTCACCCAGAGGTATTTCTTCAGATTGTTCAAATGTGGGAACTCCCAGAAATAGATCTGATGGCTTCTCATCTAAACAAGAAACTTCCCAGGTATCTGTTCAGATCCCGGGATCCTCAGGCGGAGGCAGTGGATGCATTATCACTTCCTTGGAAGTATCATCCTGCCTATATCTTTCCGCCTTTAGTTCTTCTTCCAAGAGTAATCTCCAAGATTCTGAAGGAATGCTCGTTTGTTCTGCTGGTAGCTCCAGCATGGCCTCACAGGTTTTGGTATGCGGATCTTGTCCGGATGGCCTCTTGCCAGCCGTGGACTCTTCCGTTAAGACCAGACCTTCTGTCACAAGGTCCTTTCTTCCATCAGGATCTCAAATCCTTAAATTTAAAGGTATGGAGATTGAACGCTTGATTCTTGGTCAAAGAGGTTTCTCTGACTCTGTGATTAATACTATGTTACAGGCTCGTAAATCTGTATCTAGAGAGATATACTATAGAGTCTGGAAGACTTATATTTCTTGGTGTCTTTCTCATCATTTTTCCTGGCATTCTTTTAGAATTCCGAGAATTTTACAGTTTCTTCAGGATGGTTTAGATAAAGGTTTGTCCGCAAGTTCCTTGAAAGGACAAATCTCTGCTCTTTCTGTTCTTTTTCACAGAAAGATTGCTAATCTTCCTGATATTCATTGTTTTGTACAAGCTTTGGTTCGTATAAAACCTGTCATTAAGTCAATTTCTCCTCCTTGGAGTTTGAATTTGGTTCTGAGGGCTCTTCAAGCTCCTCCTTTTGAACCCATGCATTCATTGGACATTAAATTAATTTCTTGGAAAGTTTTGTTCCTTTTGGCCATCTCTTCTGCCAGAAGAGTCTCTGAATTATCTGCTCTTTCTTGTGAGTCTCCTTTTCTGATTTTTCATCAGGATAAGGCGGTGTTGCGAACTTCTTTTGAATTTTTACCTAAGGTTGTGAATTCCAACAACATTAGTAGAGAAATTGTGGTTCCTTCATTTTGTCCTAATCCTAAGAATTCTAAGGAGAAATCGTTGCATTCTTTGGATGTTGTTAGAGCTTTGAAATATTATGTTGAGGCTACTAAGTCTTTCCGTAAGACTTCTAGTCTATTTGTCATCTTTTCCGGTTCTAGGAAAGGTCAGAAAGCTTCTGCCATTTCTTTGGCATCTTGGTTGAAATCCTTAATTCACCATGCTTATGTCGAGTCGGGTAAAACTCCACCTCAAAGGATTACAGCTCATTCTACTAGGTCAGTTTCTACTTCCTGGGCGTTTAGGAATGAGGCTTCGGTTGATCAGATTTGCAAAGCAGCAACTTGGTCCTCTTTGCATACTTTTACTAAATTCTACAATTTTGATGTGTTTTCTTCTTCTGAAGCAGTTTTTGGTAGAAAAGTACTTCAGGCAGCGGTTTCAGTTTGAATCTTCTGCTTATGTTTTCATTAAACTTTATTTTGGGTGTGGATTATTTTCAGCAGGAATTGGCTGTCTTTATTTTATCCCTCCCTCTCTAGTGACTCTTGCGTGGAAAGATCCACATCTTGGGTAGTCATTATCCCATACGTCACTAGCTCATGGACTCTTGCTAATTACATGAAAGAAAACATAATTTATGTAAGAACTTACCTGATAAATTAATTTCTTTCATATTAGCAAGAGTCCATGAGGCCCACCCTTTTTGGTGGTTATAATTTTTTTGTATAAAGCACAACTATTCCAATTCCTTATTTTATATGCTTTCACACTTTTTTTTATCACCCCACTTCTTGGCTATTCGTTAAACTGATTTGTGGGTGTAGTGAGGGGTGTATTTATAGGCATTTTGAGGTTTGGGAAACTTTGCCCCTCCTGGTAGGAATGTATATCCCATACGTCACTAGCTCATGGACTCTTGCTAATATGAAAGAAATGAATTTATCAGGTAAGTTCTTACATAAATTATGTTTTTGCAGCTTTTAAAAACTTCCTGGAAACAGAAGGAGAGATTGATGGGTACCTTGCAGATTTTGAGAGGCAATGTGCACTACACAAGGTACCCGCAGAGGACTGGGTCACAATATTATCCGGAAAATTATCCGGCCGGGCCAGTGAGGCTTTTCGGGCCATTCCAAATGAGGAAGTTGGGGATTATAATACTGTAAAAGAGGCTCTGCTCTCCAGGTATGCGGTTACACCGGAGGCATACCGGAGGCGGTTCAGAGACACTGTTAAATTAGCTGGTGATTCCTACGTTGAGTGGGCATGTAAGGTGCACCGCACAGCAGCTCACTGGATAGCGGGGTGCCAAGCCGTATCTGGGGAAGAGGTGCTGCAGCTATTCCTGTTGGAACATTGCTTCGACAATTTACCCGCAGGAGTTCGAGAGTGGGTTCGGGACCGTAAACCCTCCACCCTGCATGAAGCGGCTCGCTTGGCAGATGAGTATACGGATGCCCGCAAACTGGACACTGCTACCACTAAGCCCCCTGCTAGAGTGGAGTACAGACCCCCAGTCACCCCAGCAGCTGCCAGTTACCAACCCCCGGCGCACCGCTATACCACACGGCCTCTGGCCACGAACTACCCTCAGAGAGCCCGGTTCAATTCGCGGGGCTACTCACAACCGATTTGGTGCTTTGGATGTAAGCAACTAGGGCACAAAAGACCAGAGTATCCCCTAAATGCAGCGAACCAAGCACAGTCCTGGAGAAGACCTGCCGGCGGAATCACACGTAACCCTCAGCCTGCGGCCCGCTATGTAGAGGCGCAAGAATGCTGGGGCATCCTACATGAGGCAGACCTTGTGCAAGCTGCCCACCGGAATAACCGGCAACTGGTTAAAGTGAATGGGAAGGAGGTCAGTGGTCTACGGGATACTGGTGCTACCAGGACCTTGCTTCGAAAGAACTTGGTGTCTGAGAAACAGCACACTGGAGACACTGTGGCTGTGAGGGTAGCAAGGGGCACTGTGTTCCGCCTACCTGTTGCCAGGGTACATTTGGATTGGGGAGTGGGCGCTAGACCTGTGAATGTGGGGGTCATGAAGGATTTACCAGCTGATGTTCTCCTTGGAAATACCTTGGCCCCCCTTGTTTCTGCCTACGCTCCTATGGGTCCCGCGGATGTTAACCCTGTGACTACCCGTGCCCAGATCCATGCAGCAGAGACTGACCCACCTGCTGCTAAGCCCCAGGACGCTGAGCTCAGTAAATCTCTATCCGCTATTGATACGTGGAAGTCCTGTTACAATGCGCTGATGAAGAAGAGTCAAGTAGAGGATGAAATGGTCACGTTAAACAATCACGTAACAGTGCTAGCGGGAGAGAAGAGGAGCGCAGAGGAAAAAGCACATTTAGAACGTGAATCTCTGCTAGACAAGCTGCACCGACAGACTGCAGAAAACACCAGCTTGAGAGTGGGACATGAAACATTAAAGACAAACTTAGCGACACTTGAGGAGAAGCTGACGCTGGCTCATAGTGAGGTGCAGCAACTCAAGGGCACCCTATGTCAGTATGAAGGGATTGTGGATACCTATAAAGAGCAGGTACAAAAAACTCATAAAGAAGCTGATGGGATTTTGAAGGACTGTTTAGCCCAAGTCTGGGCACTGAGGAAGTTGAACCCTTGTTTGTATGGACAGGAATTCTCTCTCATAACGGAAATACAGATGGATTGTCCCAGCAAACTGACATGCCTATCACCTTCTAGTCCGGTCATCCCCAGGTTGACCCGCCAAAGGGTCAAGCCGGGTCTGCCGGAGTGTTCCACAAGGGGGGAGCTATGTGACGGACCCTTCGGTCAGGACTGAAAGCGTTAACTTTATTTTCTAAATACAAGTTGCTGGCTCCAGCTATAATCTAGTTAGTGATAAGCATGCCATTGTTTGATCACCCTCAGAGAGAAAATGCCTAAGTGATAAGAAGAGCCAAGAGTGTCTTGTGTTTAAAGTGTTTAAGTAATATAATTCCATTGTATCATGTCAAAGGGCGTGTTCCCGCCATCTAATGTATAACATTCTTTCAACCCCCATCTGGGGGTCAGACCTGCATAAATACTAGGCATAGCCTTTTAATAAATGTCATTCTGTTTAAACCTGAAAACTGGCTGGGTTGTGAATTGCTGATTCCCTATGCAGGACGTTGTTCATATGGTATTAACTCTTGGTATCCTGTTGGTACCGTAACAGGTAGGATGGTTCGAATAGTCTCCATCTTGAAGGATGGGACCCTGAGAAATTTGTTTAGGATCTTGAGATCCAAGATTGGTCTGAAAGTTCCCTCTTTCTTGGGAACTATAAACAGATTTGAATAGAAGCCCTGCCCCTGTTCCTCCTTTGGAACTGGGTGGATCACTCCCTTAACTAGTAGGTCTTGAACGCAATGTAAGAATGCCTCTCTCTTTATCTGGTTTGCAGATAATTGTGAGAGATGAAATCTCCCCTTTGGAGATGAAGCTTTCAAATCCAGAAGATATCCCTGGGAAACAATCTCCAGAGCCCAGGGATCCTGGACGTCTCTTGAAGAGAGAAAGTCTGCCCCCCACTAGATCCGGTCCCAGATCGGGGGCTACTCCTTCATGCTGTCTTAGAGCAGGTTTTTTGGCCTGTTTCCCCTTGTTCCAAGCCTGGTTAGGTCTCCAGACTGGCTTGGACTGGTCAAAATTTCCCTCTTGTTTTGTAGAAGAGGAAGATGAAGCTGCGCCACTCTTGAAGTTTCAAAAGGAACGAAAATTAATCTGTTTGGTCCTTAACTTGTTGGACCTATCCTGGGGAAGGGCATGGCCTTATCCTCCAGTAATATCAGAAATGATCTCCTTCAGTCCAGGCCCAAATAGGGTCTGCCCTTTGAAGGGGATCTTGAGAAGTTTAGACTTTGAAGTGACATCAGCTGACCAGGATTTAAGCCATAGCGCCCTACGTGCCTGAATGGCAAAACCTGAATTTTTAGCCGTTAGCTTGGTTAAATGAAAACGGCGTCAGAAATAAATGAATTGGCTAACTTAAGAGCTTTAAGCCTGTCAAGGATATCATCCAACGGGGTCTCTACCTGTAAAGCCTCCTCCAGAGACTCGAACCAGAAAACCGCTGCAGCAGTGACTGGGGCAATGCATGCAAGAGGCTGGAGAATAAAACCTTGTTGTATAAAGATTTTCTTAAGGAAACCCTCTAATTTCTTATCCATAGGATCTAGGAAAGCACAACTGTCCTCGACAGGAATAGTTGTACGCTTAGCTAGGGTAGAGACTGCTCCCTCCACCTTAGGGACCGTCTGCCACAAGTCCCGTTTAGCGGCATCTATATGAAACATTTTCTTAAAAGCAGGAGGGGGAGAGAACGGCACACCTGGTCTATCCCATTCCTTAGTAATAATTTCTGAAAACCTCTTAGGGATTGGAAAAACATCAGTGTAAACAGGCACTGCAAAGTATTTGTCCATTTTACACAATTTCTCTGGGACTACAATGGTGTCACAGTCATCCAGAGTCGCTAAAACCTCCCTGAGCAACACGCGGAGGTGTTCAAGCTTAAATTTAAATGCTGTCATTTCAGAGTCAGACAGAAGTAACGCCTTCCCTGAATCAGAGAAGTCACCCACAGATAGAAGCTCTCCTGCTTCAACTTCTGCACATTGTGAGGGTATATCAGACATAGCTACTAAAGCGTCAGAGAGCTCTGTATTTGTTCTAGCCCCAGAGCTGTCCCGCTTTCCTTGTAACCCTGGCAGTTTGGACAATACCTCTGTGAGGGTATGATTCATAACTGCCACCATGTCTTGTAAAGTAAACGCATTGGACGCGCTAGATGTATTTGGCGTCCCTTGAGCAGGAGTTATAGGTTCTGAAACGTGGGGAGAGCTAGATGGCATAACCTCCCTTTTGTCAGTCTCAGAAAAATCAGGTGATAAATCTTTAAAAGCCATAATATGGTCTTTATAACTTATAGAAAGGTCAGTGCATTTGGTACACATTCTAAGAGGGGGTTCCACAATGGCTTCTAAACATAATGAACAAAGAGTTTCCTCTATGTCAGACATGTTTAACAGACTAGTAATGAGACCAGCAAGCTTGGAAAACACTTTAATAAATGTGAAAAAAGCAATTAAACAAAAACGGTACTGTGCCTTTAAGAGAAAAAAACTACCACATAAACTGCAAACAGTGAAAAAAATTAGTAAACTCTACGAAATGTTTACAGTGTGTATAAGGGACTAAAGCAGCATTGCACCCACTTGCAAATGGATGATTAACCCCTCAGGCCAAAAACTAATTAGAAAAACATTAAACCTGTTAACAAACAGTCAAACACACTGCCACAGCTCTGCTGTGGCTCCTACCTGCCCTTAAAAACGATTTTTGCAGGAACAAAAACCTCTATAGAGGTCCTATAAGCCAGAGGACTCCTTCAGGGAAGCTGGATGTCTCAGACTGAAAACGAAAATAGGCCCCTCCCACCATGCACTCAAAGTCAGAGGGCCTTAAAAAAGTACTCCTAGGAGTAATCTAACAAGCCATGTGGAAACTAGGCCCCAAATAAAGATTTATCACCCTCAGAGAAAAAACGTTTTTATTTATAAATCATGCAAACGTTTTTACACTAAGTAATATAGGTATTAACATGAATATTATCCCTTTTTGCAAGCATGATCCCAGTTGTTGTTAAATCACTGTATCAGGCTTACCTTAAAAATATCAGGCACTGTCAGAATTTTCTAGACCTTATCATCTCTCTAGAAAAAAATATACTGAACATACCTCAAAGCAGGCAATCTGCAGACCCTCCCCCCAACTGAAGTTTTCTTTCCATACTCTTCAGTTATGTGTGAGAACAGCAATGGACCTTAGTTACAAACCGCTAAGATCATCAAACCTCCAGGCAGAAGTCTTCTTCCAATTTCTGCATGAGAGTAAAAACAGTACAACACCGGTACCGTTTAAAAATAAACTTTTGATTGAAGGTAAAAACTACACTAAGTCACCACATCTCTCTTGATACTTCCTTTCTTGTTGAGAGCTGCAAGAGAATGACTGGGGGTGGCAGTTAGGGGAGGAGCTATATAGACAGCTCTGCTGTGGGTGTCCTCTTGCAGCTTCCTGTTGGGAAGGAGAATATCCCACAAGTAATGTCTTATCTGAAAAAAGAACAGGAGCGCAAACTCCGACTCAAGTGAAGATTTATTTCAACATATATGTGCGCAAGTTACAAAATGCACTTACAAGATAGATTAAAATCTGAGCATATCAGTCCGTAAAAATGCACATATTAAAAAAGGATTATCTTTCATCATATACACAATAAATGTAATAAAATATTTTTCACAATGTAAACATGATAAACAATTCATATAAAATCGCTAAAATAATTAGAACAATATTTCATCTCTGAAATGAAAGATCATCCTTTTTTAATATGTGCATTTTTACTATGTTTTATGTGAAGTTTAGTGTTTGACGGCTACGCAAGAAAGGAAACAACGGCCTACTGGCCAGTACAAAGAAACAAGGCGGAGCATATAGGATACAAAAAGCCCGCGTAAGCCATAGCACTCAGACAACACTTACCTCTTGATAAAGCCCGACCGGCGTCGGGGAAACGCGTTGGGGACATTTTTAAAGCAAAGGACAGACAAATATCGCTACACTGTGGTTAGCGGACGGCAGCCCTTGGAGGTTATCAGATGACCGGGTGAGCCACGGACTTGGATACCACTGTGTGATTTTACAGCACATAACAGCACATTGGTAAACCAGCAGCATAGAACGGACTGATATGCTCAGATTTTAATCTATCTTGTAAGTGCATTTTGTAACTTGCGCACATATATGTTGAAATAAATCTTCACTTGAGTCGGAGTTTGCGCTCCTGTTCTTTTTTCAGATAATACAAGCCTTATCTCCGGAGTAGGGGAAACAACGGATAGAGGAGCTGCACCTGACAGGATTTCCCTTCAAAGTCACAGACAAGCAAGCATCACAGTGGTTGAGCTAACAGCGGTTATTATCTGGCAGAACTCCACTGCGGATTTATCTTTTAAGGGAATATCTGCACTTAAGGACTGACCTGAAAAATATTAAGGTCGTATCTGAGCATATATTATAATATTGATTGCCTTATATTTTTTCCAATCTTGCATTGAGAATCATAGTGATATTGTAATAGATTGTTGATTAATATTTGTAATATTGTTTTGAGACATTTTAAAAGAACTGCAAGCTAACAAGAATAGAATTTGCAAAACATTATATTACACATATTTCTTTTATTTTATTTTTATATATATCACTTAGCTATCAGTGACATCATATTAACATTAGCGCCTATATATTTTTATGAGTATCCCACAAGTAATGGATGAACCCGTGGACTGGATACACCTTTACAAGAGAAAGAAAACATTTGGGATTAGTGTCCCTTTAACCCCTTAATGACCATGATGTACCATCTACTTTGCCGGTCGTTAAAGGGACAGTTCACGCAAAAACTTTCTCCCCTTTAAATTATTCCCAATTATCCTTTTTACCTGCTAGAATCTATTAAATTGGTTGCAAGTAGCTCCTTTACTCATATTTCAGCATTTGAAATAGCTGATTTAGCTTGTGGTTTCCCAACCTATACTGAAAGTTTTGATACTGGCGTATACGCTATTGACAAGCCTAAGTAAACACAGCCAGCAGAAGAGATTACACCCTCAGTGGGGGCATGATAGTTAAGTAATAAAATGATAATTTTCCATTGTTCTCTCTATGTATTGAGCTTTGGTGTTCCAGACAAATATAAGATAAGGAAGCAAGTCTGTGTACATAAAAGTGATAACATAATGAGATCTGATATTACCTGAAGCTCAACCCTTTGTAATAGGCTGTGGTTTCAAAGCACAAAACCAGCTACTTCAGATACACAAATAAATCCGAAAATGCAATTTCTCAAATATTTTATACTCTGCAGTTGGTATAACAAGTCATTTAAAATACATTTATGGAAAAACAATTTTACAGTGTACTGTCCCTTTAAGGGTATTCATGTTTATAAGAGCATGGCTCACTAGAAGTGGTTTTCTTGTAGATGTTGTACCTTTATTACACAATGATAAAAGACAGCTCATAGCATGACTGAGATTACAATGTTGATTAAAGGTAGTGTCTAACTTAGAAAACTGTTTAGAAATGACTTGGCACATTTGCTAATTAACCTCGAGCACTGTGTTTGCCAAGTAAGAGCAAATGAGGTTTTGTCAATGTTTAACTGGAATAAAATATTCATTACTCAATTTGAGAGTAAAAACATCATAAAACCTTGTTTTTGTTCTTATACATACACATTTATGTTGTACTATTACCAAGTAAAAGCCCTGTGATAAAGACACATATAATTATGTAACAGTGTACAAACAATATACTAGTGATACTGCACGGCTTAGCAGTTATTGCAAGGATAAAAACAATCAGAAATCCATATGCAAAACATCTCAAACTAGTGATTAGATCTTATGATCTGCTAGAAGTATGATTAACACTGACAGCACCAGCATTAAGACCTTGCACCGCAAATATGTGCACAGACAAAAATGCCATTGCAAAAATATTAGATTTTGTCTCCTATTTGCTATGGAAAAAATCTCCAAGGCAGCAGAAGAGCAGCTGAACATCAGCTTAAACATAAAATTATAGTAGTAGCTAGTACTAGTGCTACATGCCAGGAGCAGCTAAAAAAATATATATTTTTTCCAATGGGGCCAGGATTGTATCCCTACACGTTCTGATGTTTGTATCCCTATACGTTCTGATGTTTGTATCCCTACACGCAGTGGAGGCTCCTCCATAGGAGCAAAAGCGCATGTGAACCCTCTGAGAAAAAAAGAAGAAAAGAAAGAATACACATTTTTTTGGCTGAATAAATATAAATTTCTCCAATAGCCCCCCTATTGGAAAAATTATATTTATTCAGCCAAAAAAAAAAAAAGGTTCCAGTCTAGACTTTCCAGTTTAATAAAATAAAAAAATAAAATCCCTTTTTTTTTTACTGCATGTGAGGTAGAGAGGTATAGCCATAGCCCTTTGCACATTTTTTCAAAGTGCCTGCTGTGCCGCCCATAACATAGCCTATACCTTTGCTAATCGCACAATTTCAGTGCACGGGTTGGGACATTTCTATGGGCGGGCAGCAGGGGGAGCACTTTTTTTAAAGTTTCCTTTTTTATTGCTGCGTTAGCGACGCTCAGATTTACCGGTCCGGGACCATACAGGATGAGTTAGTGGGGTAATTTAGTGGGGTAAGTTAGCGGGGTAAGTACCGGTTTGGGCACAAGAAAGTTGACACAGATCTTTGCTCACACACCTTCCGGAACCCTGACACTAAGAGCCACACGGTAGTTTTTTCAATAGAAGTCGGAGGAGATATAAATTAGAATTGTGTATAAACCAGGTATGCCATGGAAACATAAGTAATAACAACATTCACATATTGACAGCAGTCAAGAGATTAACTTGATAATGGAAGGGGAGGAAAATTCAGTGGTGGAAAATTGTGAGAGGTCTAAAACCTAAGTAGGCAGGCTGAGGCAATGTAATAGAGCAAATGTATGAGAGCCCCCACTTGCCTCACTCTCAGGTAACAGTCTATGCCCACTTTTGCACCACTGACTCCTGGAGTAACGCAGATCTTTGTTGGCAGTTATATGTCAGAATACAACGTGTTTTCAACCTATTATAATAAAAACATAAATTATGCTTACTGATAATTTCCTTTTCTTCTGATGGAAAGAATCCACAGCTGCATTCATTACTTTAGGAAATAAGAACCTGGCCACCAGAAGGAGGCAAAGACAACCCAGCCAAAGGCTTAAATACTCCTCCCACTCCCCTCATCCCCCAGTCATTCTGCCGAGGAACAAGGAACAATAGAAGAAATATCAGGGTGAAAGGTGCCAGAAGAATATAAGGACGCCCCACATAAAATTACGGATGGGGAGCTGTGGACTCTTTTTCAGGTAAGCATAATTTATGTTTTTCTTCTTAAATGGAAAGAGTCCACAGCTGCATTCATTAATTTTGGGAAAACGATACCCAAGCTACAGAGGACACTGAATGCAAAGACGGTAGTGTACAATAGGTTGCCCATACTGAGGGCACCAGGCCTGAACCCCTACCCAATAAAAAAAAAACACTTTGTCCGAAGCCGAGAAAATTTTAAGAGGAAAAGCCACAATGATATTGACTCGCAATTAGTCCAGAAGTCAAACTAGAGACCGCAAACTTACTCAACTGAGCCAACAGTCCTCCAAGAGACACTGTCGCCCAACAAACAGTCCCCCACCGCTCATCTCCACAAATGGAGACACCAGCCGAGACCCCCAAGGGAACAAGGCAAAGGAGAACCAAGGAAACCGAAAGGTCCCCTAATACAAAAAAGAACACCTCCAAGAGTGAGCCCAGCTCACAAAGACACAAAGGGGCCCAAACAAGGAAAGGAAGCCCACGCATATACCAAGCGAAACCCAGGATAAGACCGGGCACAGAGACAGAACAGACTTCTCTCCAACATCCTGCAAGCAGGGAATGCAACTGAAGAGGCAAAGTCCTCCCAGTGTCTGACCATAGAATACCAAAGCATTAGACTATGAAAAAGTGTGTAATACACCCAGGTGAAAAACCCCAAGTTTGAGAACACAGAGTCCATAATAGTACGACACAGAGGGTACTTGTGATGAAGAAGCAGTCAAGCAAGAAACAGACCGCAAAAGCAACCCCAGACACCTAAGTCGCTGGACCTACACACAGGTCCCTAAAAAAGGGAACACAAAACCTGAATTGAGGCCCCCGAAAAGGAGAGTATACCCTCAGAACCTGAAGGAAGAGTAAACCCTCTTCTAATCAATGGAGCAACTTGAAAGGAAAATCTATACCCTAGCAGACTAAGCTAACAGCATAAGATTATAATGTATATAGAGGATGGCGCTAATAGCCAGGTGTAACAGACACACTGATTCCGGACTTATAGTTAAAACAATTTATATGAAAATTAGATTTAAAAATAAAATGTGTCATACATGATACATTTGTAACTATTTGATAACAGTTTGTTTAATAATATTGATCAATATTTAAAAAGGGACGTCTCCCTTACATATATAAAAAATGTAAATCAAAGGAAAAAATGTTTCAAATATACCACCTGAATCTGATCGAATCTGCTGGCTCCTTAACCGACAGGAACTTGATACAGAAGCCGTTACACTGGTGAAGAGGGGTGAGTTAAATTGCTCATATTATCTCCAGGAGGTGAGTGTCTGTTCCACATTCAGTCCGGAAATCAACTTTACAGAGCAGCTTCGAATAAGGTATTATGCGCAGCATGAACTTTTAAACGGAAGCCCTTTTTAACCCATATGAAAAACTCACATAATCAGGACATATATCGTCTATTCTGCCATTGATTACTAGTGTGATGTTTTGATGATCAACCTGCAGAGCAGACTATCATAAGGTGCATTATATTGCATTCTAGAACTTAAACTTTTGGGACATAACATCTAAGGACATCTCAGCATTATTTCATCTATTTTGTATTTCATTTTATTGATATATTTTTAATCTTATTTTTTCGACTTTTTTAAGTTGGTATATTTGAAACATTTTTTCCTTTGATATACATTTTTTTATATATGTAAGGGAGACGTCCCTTTTTAAATATTAATATTATTAAACAAATTGTTATCAAATAGTTACAAATGTATGACGTATTTTATTTTTAAATCTAATTTTCATATAAATTGTTTTGACTATAAGTCCTGAATCAGTGTGTCTGTTACACCTGGCTATTAGCGCCATCCTCTATATACATTATAATCTTATTTTGTCTGTACTAACTTTGAGGGAAGTGGTCTAGGATTGGCTAAAAGTGTAATTTTAGGCTTAGCACAGTTCTTAGTCTGCTTATATCCAAAATAAACTAACAGCATAAACTCAACAAAGCTCACACATCTAGAGGAGACTGCGACCCGAATGCAATTCCTTAGACCGCTTGGCCATCCTGACCTGCAGACCCACACCCAGCTGGACCAACCCAGCCTCAGGGATCCAAGCCAGGGGAACAAAAGAATCCCGAAAGAGGTACAGGAACGAGCGTAAGGATAGCACAGCCATCCCCACAGAGTACAAGTATAACCCGACTGAAAACAGACAACAAGACCTAAGGATCTATCAAATAAAGGCCCAACAAGTCTTCTTAGAGCCAGCAAGACCCCAGGGGGAACCAATCCCACCTTTCCGCTTCCCATCCAGGAGAAGCCCCAAGCAAGGACTCTATCTCCATAGGGAGGAGAATATCCCCTAAAAAGGGAAAAGGGATGATATCCCCTAAAAAGGGAAAAGGGATGATGACGGAAGGGCATCAACTGTCCTCAAGGCCCGAAGTCACTGGCTAATGGGAAGAGAAATCCCCAACACAGATGTCCTAGAAAAGGACCCCCTACAAGTAGCTTGCCAAACAGAGGCACAACCAAACCCTTCACCTGCAGAGCAGGGACTCAACTGGAACACTGGCAAGCTGACCAGGGGAATGCAACCCTAAGGTGCACCAGAAACTGGACATCCAACGCCAGCAGCTGGGTATGAACCAACCACCCTTGAGGCTCAAGCCACTCGGCTAAACCACCAGATGACATCGGCTACTCTGTGGCAAAGAGTAAAAAATATTACAAAAGCCTGGCCAACCATGACCAGGTTAGGTAGATGGAGCAAGGACATAGCCCAAGTTTCCATTACCGTGGAACACCCTGACCAGCCCTGAGATCCAAGATTCCAAAACCACCCAAGACTGGGTCAGGACAAAGGCCAAGCAAAGCTTCAGCAACTGGAAGTTTCAGGAAGAAAAACAGGTCTGGGCACCTATCAGTTCAGGCAAACTTTACCTTAGAACTAAGCACCAACTGGCCAAAAAGCCAGACACAAGGGTATGGATGCATATCCAGAGAATTCAGATAGCAAGAAGTACTCGAAAGCCCCGACCAAAGGAAGGAACCACCCCTAGCTAAAGTCCAACACTCCAAGGAGCAAGGCTAGAAGCTGTATGAAAATACTTCTCAGAGCCTCAGGACAACCAAGGGATACCTCGAGGTAAAAAAAATCGTACTAACAGGACTAGTCTCCCTATCACCTCCGCACAAGCAGAGAAAGGCACTAAGCCTACCCAGCTCCAGAAAACCTTGAGCTAAACAAAGTCCCTGCAGGGAACAATCATCACCTGGAAACACAGATCCCTAAAAGGAGATCCACTTACCCAGAGACAATGGAAGACGACCCAAAGGTCTCTTATAACTCAGACAGACAGTACACGTCAAAGAGTAAAAGCTGCATCTAGATACACTATAAACAGCCTACGCGTATATACCTGCAAGGTGTCAAGAGCTGCAACTGGTTTCAAACTGCAAACCTTACACATGCTAGACAGCTATCCTGTACAAGCTGTTGGATCAAGCCCAAAAGGACAAATCCAGAGGCCTAAAAATGAAGGCCAAACAGCTCAATTGCGGCAAGGGGCATTAAGCCCTCCAACCCTCCACCACATGGGGAGGAAAACTCTAAGTTCTGTTGAAATCAGATGTCAGAGTGACGAAGTGGAAAACTCCCCTGCCTTGCCATCTATGACTGAAGGCTATAAGGACTGAAACAATCTCTCCCACCTCACAGACCCACAGGTCCTCTCGAATGCTTAGTTGAACATGAAAAACAATGATAACCTGAGCACTTGTCGCGTCTATCAAACCAGTCGAGCAGAAAACATGCCACGTGCCGCAAGACCGAAAGAACCCGACAGGACCAGCCTGCACCTAGGATCCCAACCCGCACGCTGTGTAAGTTCTCCCTCATAGGGGAAAAAACAGACATTTTTAACATAGGACTAACATGTCCAAAACAACTTAGTATCAATCCCAAAAGGTTCCAGAAGGAAACAAAAACAAATAAAAGACATCCCATTGGATATAAATAAAATATAAGGCAACCCAGAGGTTAACGCCCAAAAAGGCAGAGGCCAACCCACAGGACCAGCAAAATGGGGCCCTATCTTTCAAAACTGGGAAATATCTCAAACAAATGACAATCAGGAGATTACTTCATCCCCACATGTCCAAGGGTGTGGGCCCAGCTTTAAAAACAAAACAAAAAACATTTAACAATAAAAAACGTTGACCTGCGACTGCCTGCACTGATATCATGTGAGTGTGAGGGTTAGTGTTTCTGTTTTACCCATTGGTGTTTGTGTGTGTGTGTGTATGTATGTGTGTATGTATGTGACTGTGTGTGTATTTATGCATGTATGTGTATGTGTGTGTGTGTGTGTATAATTGTGGAACCAGCAAATTACAGACCTTGTTACTACAGCATGGGGGGGGGGGCAGGGGGTAAACAGTGTCAGTCTATACAGTACCACTATATACAGTACAGGGGGGCTGGACCATGTCACAGACTACTGTGGTCACTTTATAAAGTACTGGGGTGGGAAGGGTCAGGCCAGCCATTTTACAGACAGCTTACAGACTGTGTCACTAATTCACTATATACAGTACTGGTGGGTTAAACAGTGTCACTATATACAGTAATAGGGGGTCAGACTATCTCACAGACTGTGGGCACAGGGTACCTCCTTTTGCAGACATGTAATCTGATTCACATTATTTTTCTGTGTTAAATGTAAAAAAAATATATAAATATATATATATATATAAATGGGGGGGGGGGGAGATCCTTCTTAGATTCTTGCACCTGGGCCCTGTGGTTGTCAGATGATCCTCTAGCTATCATATGGTTGTCAGATGATCCTCTAGATATCATATGGTTGTCAGATTAACATCTAGATATCAAATTGTCATCAGGTGAGCATCTAGATATTATATGGTTGTCAAATGATCCTCTAGCTATCATATGGTCGTCAGATGTTCCTCTAGCTATCATATGGTCATCAGATGATCCTCTAGATATCATATGGTCGTCAGATAAACATCTAAATATATGGTCATCAGGTGAGCATCTAGATATCATATGGTTGTCAGATGAACATCTAGATATCATATAGTTGTTAGATGATCCTCTAGATATCATATAGTTGTTAGATGATCCTCTAGATATCATATAGTTGTTAGATGATCCTCTAGATATCAAATGGTTGTCAGATGATCCTCTAGATATCATATGGTTGTCAGATTAACATCTAGATATCAAATTGTCATCAGGTGAGCATCTAGATATTATATGGTTGTCAAATGATCCTCTAGCTATCATATGGTCGTCAGATGTTCCTCTAGCTACCATATGGTCATCAGATGATCCTCTAGATATCATATGGTCGTCAGATAAACATCTAAATATATGGTCATCAGGTGAGCATCTAGATATCATATGGTTGTCAGATGAACATCTAGATATCATATAGTTGTTAGATGATCCTCTAGATATCATATAGTTGTTAGATGATCCTCTAGATATCATATAGTTGTTAGATGATCCTCTAGATATCAAATGGTTGTCAGATGATCCTCTAGATATCATATGGTTGTCAGATGAGCATCTAGATATCATATAGTTGACAAATGATCCTATAGATATCATACAGTAGTCACATGATCCTCTAGCTATCATATGGTTCTCACATGACTCTAAATATAATATAGCTGTCACATGATCCTCTAGATATATGGTTAATATAAAGTTGGCAATTACTTAGTTTATAGATACAAACTTGGTAAGGGGTTCAACTATAAATATAAATGTACATTGTATTTGATATGAAATGTTTCTATAGACGTTCATGTGATATGTGACGTCACATTTTAGGAAAGGATAACCATTGTTAGGGTCACTTACCTGGTTTCATCAAGTGGAGCAGCTCAATAAATGGCATCCTCTCAAATATTGGGGCTCTTCTGCTGATCTGCTCATTCCCATCATGCATTACTAAGTCCACTATCTCCTGAATCCAAGTGGTTCCTGAAACCCAGAAAATGGCATTTTGATAATTAAGAGTTTTATTAAGGTTATACATGTATTATATATTTATTTATGGCTTTCATTAGCTATAATTAGATGTGATATCATATATCATGTCTTTGCCTTACACCTTCATAATATTAAAGAACCACCCATCATCCATCACTTCATTATTACATTTTTACAAAGCCTGTCTCAACATTCTTACAGAAGACATTGTAATAATCTTAAACACAAGAAATAATCCTATAATATAGAAAAACATAATTTATGTAAGAACTTACCTGATAAATTCATTTCTTTCATATTGGCAAGAGTCCATGAGCTAGTGACATATGGGATATACAATCCTACCAGGAGGGGCAAAGTTTCCCAAACCTCAAAATGCCTATAAATACACCCCTCACCACACCCACAATTCAGTTTAACAAATAGCCAAGCAGTGGGGTGATAAAGAAAGGAGTAGAAAGCATCAACAAAGGAAATTTGGAAATAATTGTGCTTTATGCAAAAAATCATAACCACCATAAAAAGGGTGGGCCTCATGGACTCTTGCCAATATGAAAGAAATGAATTTATCAGGTAAGTTCTTACATAAATTATGTTTTCTTTCATGTAATTGGCAAGAGTCCATGAGCTAGTGACATATGGGATATCAATACCCAAGATGTGGAGTCTTCCACTCAAGAGTCACTAGAGAGGGAGGGAATAAAAATAAAAACAGCCATATTTCACTGAAAATTAATCCACAACCCAAAAAAATAAGTTTATTTTCATTTTTGAAAGGAAAAAACTTAAATCAAAGCAGAAGAGTCAAACTGAAACAGCTGCCTGAGGAACTTTTCTACCAAAAACTGCTTCCGAAGAAGCAAATACATCAAAATGGTAGAATTTAAAATCAAATCATAGGTAGTGTAGTGTTTGTAAATCCAGGTGGTTTAGAAATATATCTGACACAGAGTCCATTTATACAGCAACTAACTACACACTTTATTTCCTGGTTCCTCACTTCAACAACACTGTCCCCGCCCCTGCTTCTTTGCAACAATTATATACATTTACAAGTCAGAGCACAAACTAGGAAGAAAGCATTATATATTATAATATCACAACAAACACCATATCTCTCCCTTACTTTAGATTAGAAACATAACAAATAAACTAAACATAAATATAACTATATATATACTATGCTTAATATCTAGAAATAAGACCAACTATATTTCACATAAAAGAGTTGCATGATGACATAATACATTACATGAAAACACATTATTTTTCATAGTTTTTAAGGTATTCAGGAGGTCTTCTATTTTCTCTGAGAGGGTATTTTCGATTAGTATCTAAGGACTGATCATATGCTATGTTTTCTTCCCCCTCACTGCTCTCTGAGTTATACATATTATCATCATGTTCTTGAAATAATTTGGGTATATCAGAATCATCGTCTTCTGCATCAGATACTTCAGTGTCCAGTTCTTTGTGTAGTTTCTTGAAGAAAGAAGAGTTCCGAGTTATTGTATGTCCATTTCTTACTGCAGTGATCATTGATCCTTGAATTCTTGTAACTGTATATGGGATGACATCATATAAAGTATCCAACTTGTGTCGTCTATCTTGCCTACACAGGACTCTGTCTCCAACAGCAAAAGGAGCAGATTTGGTATGATAATATTTATCCGCATAAGCTTTCATCTTGGCTTTGGCATGACTGTCTTTTTGTATTAAGTCCTTGTTGAGTGTCTCTGTTAGCGAATCATTTATATCCGGAATTTTGATCCGAAGTTTGCGATTGAATAACAGCTCTGCAGGTGATCTGCCAGTAGTACAATGGGGAGTTGATCGATAGTCTCTCAGAAAAGAGTATAAATTTTGTTTCCATGGTCTACCTTGCGCTGTAGTTGCCCTTAGAAATTTCCCCATAGAACGCATGAATCTTTCAGCTTCTGCATTAGCTTGTGGCCACAAAGGAGTAATTTGCCTATGTTTAAATCCAAGATATGAAGCAAATTTATTAAACTGAGTACTGTTAAATGGGGGACCGTTATCTGTTTTAACAATTTTAGGAATTCCCAATAAAGAGAAAACTTTGTCTAAAACCGGAATAACAGTGACTGAAGATGTTGAGCTGATAACTTCTACTACCGGGTATCTTGAATATTCGTCTATAATCACCATCAAATAATCTCTAGTAGGTAATGGACCATAAAAATCTATACTCACATTACACCATGGTGCTTCAGGCAATGCAGACATTTTTAAAGGTTCTTTGTGAGCTCCTGGAGTTGTGGCTTGACACACAATACAATTTCTCACCAACTTTTCTGCTTGTTGATCTATTGATGGAAACCACACTTTTTCTCGCAATAAACTTTTCATTTTAACTATTCCTTGGTGACCTTCATGTGCTAAGGATAATACTTGCTGTTGTAAACATGTCGGAATGACTAGTCGATTACCTCGCAAGATAATACTGTTGTCATTATTCACTGAGAGTTCTTTGCTAAATCTTGCAAATGACTTCAACTCTTTTCCATGTATTTTGTCAGAATCAGCTGTGTACCATTTTCCATTCCGAACTAATACAGCGAGTTTTTGCAGTATAGGATCAGCTAATGTTGCTTGTTGTATTTCTTCTAAACTCAATGCTTTAGGTATAGCATGATTAGTAACAAAATTGATATATTCCTCTGCATCCATGGAACTTGGTGAACTTGTGAATGAATCTGTTGATATAGGATGTCGAGACATATAGTCTGCTGGGTTCTCTTTTCCAGATTTGTAAACCACAGTAAAATTATATGGTTGTAGTCTTAAACCCCATCTTTCTATTCTAGCGGGCGGTTTGGATTTTGGATTATTCCAGATCAACTGTAAAGGCTTGTGATCTGTGATCAGTGTGAATGGACAACCATATAAATATAAATGAAAGTATTCACAACTCCAAACTATTGCCAGAGCTTCACGTTCTGTTTGAGAATAACGTTTTTCCACATCATTTAAAGAACGGCTACCATAAGCAATTATATAATGCTTGCCTTTGTCTCTCTGCACCAGAATAGCACCTAAACCAACAGGGCTAGCATCTACTAACAGAATAGTTTGCCGTTGAGGGTTAAAATAGGACATTGTCTTGTCACTGGTCAAACTCTGTTTCAGTTGTTGAAAAGCTTGTTGTTCAGTTTCAGTCCAACGCCATGGCACACTTTTCTTTGTTAACTCTCTTAAAGGTGTGGCAATAGTAGAGAAATTAGGGATAAATCGAGAACAGTAGTTTACCATCCCTAGGAAACTTCTGACTTCACTGGCGTCTATTGGAGGATTTGCATTCTGAATTGCTTCCACTTTCTTTGGGTCTGCTGATATGCCTTCAGCTGAAAAAACAAATCCATAAAATTCTAGTTTAGTTTTGTTAAATTCACACTTACTACAATTTAAGGTAAGTCCTTTCTCATGAAGTCGCTCAAAAACTGCTGTGAGATTTTTATCATGGTCCTCTTGAGTAGCTCCAAACACAATGATATCATCGCTGAAGTTTTTAACTCCTGGAATTCCAGATAATGTTTGCTGTATTGCATTTTGAAATACTTCAGCAGCAGAAGAAACACCAAAACTTAGGCGCTTGTATCTCCACAATCCTGTGTGTGTTGAGAATGTAGTTATATATCTACTTGTTGGATCCAATTCCAGTTGATGATAGCCTGATTTTAAATCAAGTTTGGAGAAAACTTTTGCCTGGTTGAGATCATGAATTATATCATCTAATGTTGGAGTAACGTGGCGCTCCCTGATAATGGCAGTGTTGGCTTGCCTCATGTCTATGCAAATTCTTACACTATTTGGGTCTTTGGGTTTTGGCATTGATACTATTGGGGAGACCCATGGAGTTGGCCCCTGCACTCTTTCGATGATTCCTTGTGTTTCAAGGTTCCTGAGTTCAGCATCAACCTTGTGCCTTAGATGAAATGGAATTCTTCTATGTGGTTGTATTACAGGTTTTATATGTGGATTAATATGCAGCTGTACTTGAAAATCTTTCAATTTACCAATGCCATTAAACAAATGGGAATACTGCTGTACTAACCGATCTGCTACAGATCCTGTGTCCTTTCTAGGTGAAATTGCATTCATAAGCTTTATAAGTCCCAAACTGGATGAAGTTTCAAAACTCAGAAGAGAAGAATTTTGACCCTTTACAACATAAAACATAGTTGCTGTTTTGTTGTGTTTAAATGCACATGTGGCTGTAAATTTACCAATGACATTAAGGGGTTTAGTTGATCCATATGCATATATATTTATTTTACTCTGTAATAACTGTGGTTGTGGTTTTAACATGTGAAATGTTTGTTCACCCACTAAATTGACAGCAGATCCTGAATCAATCAATGCAGTGATTTTAGTGTCATTAATGAGTACATCAACTTGTGGCTGAGTTAGGTTACACATGTTGTTTACTACAAATACATATTTGTCATCATTGTTTGAATATTGTCCTTTTTGATCAGGAGATCTGACTAGATTTACTTTCCACTGTTCTGATGTATGTGGCTCAGTATGTGATTGAGGTATTTGATACAGTTTTGTTCTACATTGCTTTGCAAAGTGATTAAATTTCCCACATGCCCTGCATTGCTTATTCCTTGCAGGACAAGTCCCATTATGTGGATAGAAACCCCCACAGTTCCTGCATAACACACATGAGATCTGTTTCTTTTTTGTGGGCTGTACTGTTGAACTGTCTTTTTGAACTCTATTTGTAATAAACTGATCTTCAGTAGATCTATTTTCTATGCTTGCAGCTTGCCTGTCAGCAATTTCTAATGTTCTGCCATAATCAAGCAAATCTTTTAAAGATAGTTCAGATTGTCTCAGTGCATATTTCCTAAGTTTTGAAGAAGTACAGCTTTGTATTATCTGTGCTTTAATCTCATTTTCAACATTAGAAAACTCACAATTCTTTGCTAGTAAACGTAACCTGGTTTGAAATGCATCTAAAGGTTCATCACCCTGTTGTGTTGCCTGTCTGAATGTGTATATTTCATACTGAGTGTTCTTTTTAGGGAGAAAATATGTTGTCAGTTTATCTTTAACATCATTGTATGAGTCAGTGGTTGCAGACAAGGTATCATAAATGTCATACACTTTTTCTCCAGCTAAATGAAGCAGTAAAGCCTTTTTTCTGTTTGCATCAGTAACATCCAAAGCAATAAGATAATTTTCAAATCTCTGAATCCATTTTAGCCATCTTGGGCCCACTGAGCTTAGTTCTGCATCAGAATCAAACACAGGGAAGTTGTATTCATTACATGCAGCCATTCTTGTTTGTGTATTGCAGCAGGTTACTCACTGTTTGCTGAGACAAAGCAATAGGGTTCAAACATAATCCTCGTCGCCAAAATGTAGTGTTTGTAAATCCAGGTGGTTTAGAAATATATCTGACACAGAGTCCATTTATACAGCAACTAACTACACACTTTATTTCCTGGTTCCTCACTTCAACAACACTGTCCCCGCCCCTGCTTCTTTGCAACAATTATATACATTTACAAGTCAGAGCACAAACTAGGAAGAAAGCATTATATATTATAATATCACAACAAACACCATAGGTAGTAGAAGCAAACTGGTAGAAAAGTTCTTCAGGCAGTTTTCCCAAAGACTGCTTCAGAAGAAGCAAACACATCAAAATGGTAAATATTAGTAAATGTATGCAAAGAGGACCAAGTCGCCGCTTTGCAAATCTGATCAACTGAAGCTTCATTCTTAAAGGCCCACGAAGTGGAGACTGATCTAGTAGAATGAGCTGTAATTCTTTGAGGCGGGGCCTGACCCGACTCCAAATAAGCTTGATGAATCAAAAGTTTCAACCAAGAAGCCAAGGAAATAGCAGAAGCCTTCTGACCTTTCCTGGGACCAGAAAATAAAACAAATAGACTGGAAGTCTTCCTGAAATCTTTTATAGCTTCCACATAATATTTCAAAGCTCTTACCACATCCAAAGAATGTAAGGATCTCTCCAAATAATTATTAGGATTAGGACATAAGGCAGGGACAACGATTTCTCCACTAATGTTGTTAGAATTCACAACCTTAGGTATAAATTGAAAAGAAGTCAGCAAAACTGCCTTATCCTGATGAAAAATCAGAAAAGGAGACTCACAAGAAAGAGCAGATAGCTCAGAAACTCTTCTAGCGGAAGAGATAGCCAAAAGGAACAACACTTTCCAAGAAAGTAGTTAATGTCCAAAGAATGCATAGGCTCAAATGGAGGAGCCTGTAAAGCCTTCAGAACCAAATTAAGACTCCAAGGAGGAGAAATTGATTTCATGACAGGCTTAATACGAGCTAAAGCCTGTACAAAACAGTGAATATCAGGAAGTATAGCAATCTTTCTGTGAATTAAAACAGAAAGAGCGGAGATTTGACCTTTCAAGGAACTTGCAGACAAACCCTTATCCAAACCATCCTGAAGGAACTGTAAAATTCTAGGAATTCTAAAAGAATGCCAGGAGAATTTATGAGAAGAACACCATGAAATGTAAGTCTTCCAAACTCTATAATAAATCTTTCTAGAGACAGATTTACGAGCTTGTAACATAGTATTAATCACTGAGTCAGAGAAACCTCTATGACTTAGAACTAAGCGTTCAATTTCCATACCTTCAAATTTAATGATTTGAGATCCTGATGGAAAAACGGACCTTGAGATAGTAGGTCCGGCCGTAACGGAAGTGGCCAAGGCAGGCAACTGGACATCCAAACCAGATCTGCATACCAAAACCTGTGTGGCCATGCTGGAGCCACCAGCAACACAAAAGACTGTTCCATGATGATTTTGGAGATCACTCTTGGAAGGAGAACTAGAGGCGGGAAGATGTAAGCAGGATGATAACACCAAGGAAGTGTCAGTGCATCCACTGCTTCCGCCTGAACATCCCTGGACCTGGACAGGTATCTGGGAAGTTTCTTGTTTAGATGAGAGGCCATGAGATTTATCTCTGGAAGACCCCACATCTGAACAATCTGAGAAAACACATCTGGATGGAGAGAACACTCCCCTGGATGTAAAGTCTGGCGGCTGAGATAATCCGCTTCCCAATTGTCTACACCTGGGATATGCACCGCAGAGATTAGACAGGAGCTGGATTCCGCCCAAACAAGTATTCGAGATACTTCTTTCATAGCTTGGGGACTGTGAGTCCCACCCTGATCATTGACATATGCCACTGTTGTGATATTGTCTGTCTGAAAACAATGAACGGTTCTCTCTTTAACAGAGGCCAAAACTGAAGAGCTCTGAGAATTGCACGGAGATCTAAAATATTTATTGGTAATCTCGCCTCTTGAGATTTCCAAACCCCTTGTGCTGTCAGAGATCCCCAAACAGCTCCCCAACCTGAGAGACTCGCATCTGTTGTGATCACAGTCTAGGTTGGCCAAACAAAAGAAGCCCCTTGAACTAAAACGATGAAGATCTATCCACCATGTCAGAGAGTGTTGTACATTGGGATTTAAGGATATTAAATGTGATATCTTTGTATAATCCCTGCACCATTGATTCAGCATACAAAGCTGAAGAGATCTCATGTGAAAACGAGCAAAGGGGATCACGTCCGATGCTGCAGTCACGAGACCTAAAACTTCCATGCACATAGCCACTGAAGGGAATGACTGAGACTGAAGGCGCCGGCAGGCTGCAAACAATTTTAAACGTCTCTTGTCTGTTAGAGACAGAGTCATGGACACTGAATCTATCTGGAAGCCTAAAAAGGGGACCCTTGTCTGAGGAATCAAGAAACTTGATCCTCCAACCATGTTTCCGAAGAAACAACACTAGTTTATTCGTGTGAGATTCTGCAGAACGTAAAGACTGAGCTAGTACCAAGATATCGTTCAAATAAGGAAACACCGCAATACCTCTGATTACAGAGAGTAGGGCACCCAGGACCTTTGAAAAGATTCTTGGAGCTGTTGCTAGGCCAAATGGAAGAGCAACAAATTGGTAATGCTTGTCTAGAAAAAAGAATCTCAGAAACTGATAATGTTCTGGATGAATCGGAATATGAAGGTATGCATCCTGCAAGTCTATTGTGGACATATAATTTCCTTGCTGAACAAAAGGCAGAATAGTCCTTATAGTCACCATCTTAAAAGTTGGTACTTTTACATAACGATTCAAAATTTTCAGATCCAGAACTGGTCTGAATAAATTTTCCTTCTTTGGGAAAATGAATAGATTTGAATAAAACCCCAAACCTTGTTCCAGAAGAGGAACTGGCATGATTACCCCTGAAGACTCCAGGTCTGAAACACACTTCAGGAAAGCCTGAGCTTTTACTGGATTTACTTGGATACGTGAGAGAAAAAATCTCACAGGAGGTCTTACTCTGAATCCTATTCGATACCCTTGAGAGACAATGCTCTGAATCCATTTATTTTGAACAGATTTTATCCAAATATCCTTGAAAAACCTTAATCTGCCCCCTACCAGCTGAGCTGGAATGAGGGCCGCAGCTTCATGCGGACTTAGGGGCTGACTTGGTTTCCTAAAAGGCTTGGATTTATTCCAATTTGAGGAAGGCTTCCAATTGGAGGCAGATTCCTTGGGGGAAGGATTTAATTTTTTTTTCCTTATTCTGACGAAAGGAACGAAAACAGTTAGAAGCCTTAGATTTACCCTTAGGTTTTTTATCCTGAGGCAGAAAAACTCCCTTTCCCTCAGTAACAGTTGAAATAATAGAATCCAACTGGGACCCAAATAAATTTATTACCTTAGAAAGAAAGAGATAGTATACTAGAATTAGATGTCATATCAGCATTCCAGGATTTAAGCCACAAAGCTCTTCTAGCTAAAATAGCTAAAGACATGGATCTAACATCAATTTTGATAATATCAAAAATAGCATCATAAATAAAATGATTAGCATATTGCAGAAGCGAAAAATGCTAGATAAGTCAGAATCCAATTCCTGTTGCGCTAAATTCTCCAACCAGAAAGTTGATGCAGCCGCAACATCAGCCAAAGAAATTGCAGGTCTAAGAAGATGACCTGAATATAAATAGGCCTTCCTTAGATAAGATTCAAGCTTCCTATATAAAGGATCCTTAAAGGAAGTACTATCTTCCATAGGAATAGTGGTACGTTTAGAAAGAGTAGAAATAGCCCCATCAACTTTGGGGATCTTTTCCCAAAACTCTATAGATTTTGCTGGTAAAGGATACAATTTTTTAAACCTTGAAGAAGGAATAAAAGAAGTACCTGGCTTATTCCATTCCTTTAGAAATCATATCAGAAATAGCCTCAGGAATAGGAAAAACCCCTGGAAAAACCACAGGAGGTTTAAAAACAGCATTTAAACGTTTATTAGACTGAACGTCAAGAGGACTGGTTACCTCAATATCCAAAGTAATTAACACTTCTTTTAATAAAGAATGCAAATACTCAATTTTAAATAAATAAGTAGATTTGTCAGTGTCAATGTCTGAGGAAGGATCTTCTGTCTCAGATAGATCCTCATCAGAAGAGGATAAATTATTATGTTGTTGGTCATTTGAAATTTCATCAGCTAAATGAGAAGTTTTAAAAGACATTTTACGTTTATTAGAAGGTGGAAATGCAGACAAAGCCTTCAGAATAGAATCAGAAACAAATTCTTTAAAATTTACAGGTATATCATGCACATTAGAAGTTGAAGGAACTGCAACTGGCAATGTACTATTACTAATGGATACACTATCTGCATGTAAAAGTTTATCATGACAACTATTACAAATGACATTCGGTGGAATAATTTCTACACTTTTACAACAAATGCACTTAGCTTTGGTTGAACTGATGTCAGGCAGCAATGTTCCAGCAGAAGCTTCTGAGGCAGGATCATGTTGAGACATCTTGCAAAATGTAAGATAAAAAACAACATATAAAGCAAAATGATCTATTTCCTTATATGACAGTTTCAGGAATGGGAAAAAATGCAAATAGCATAGGCCTCTGATAGAAAAAAGCAAGAGGCAAACATCAATGGGGTATTGAAATAATAAAAAAGTTTATCGCCAAGTATGACGCACAACGTAACTAAACTTTTTTGGCGCCAAAAAAATAACCAGAAATGACACACTCAGTGAGAAAGGTCTCTGCATCAAGTATGACGCGGAAGTGACGAACTTGCGTCATAGACGTCCATTTCCGCGCCAAAAATGACGCAATAAAGTTTAGCATTTGTCGCACCCGCGGGCCTAATACCGCAATTTGTAAGAAGTAGTCAATTGAAAAAAAGACTAAACCCCAGGTAAGAAATAAATTTCATATTTAAAAGATGTTTATATTCCCCAAATATGAAACTGACAGTCTGCAGAAGGAAATACATGAACCTGACTCATGGCAAATATAAGTACAATACATATATTTAAAACTTTATATAAATGCATAAAGTGCCAAACCATAGCTGAGAGTGTCTTAAGTAATAAAAACATAATTATCCAAAGACACCCATCCACACATAGCAGATAGCCAAACCAGTACTAAAACAGTTATTAGTAGCGGTAATGGTAAATTGAGAGTATATCGTCGATCTGAAAAGGGAGGTAGGAGATGAATCTCTACGACCGATAATAGAGAATCTATGAAATAGACCCCCGTTAGGGAAATCATTGTATTCAATAAGTGATACTCCCTTAACTTCCCTCTGACATTCGCTGTACTCTGAGAGGAATCGGGCTTCAAAAATGCTAAGAAGCGCATATCAACGTAGAAATCTTAGCACAAACTTACTTCACTACCTCCAAGAGGCAAAGTTTGTAAAACTGAATTGTGGGTGTGGTGAGGGGTGTATTTATAGGCATTTTGAGGTTTGGGAAACTTTGCCCCTCCTGGTAGGATTGTATATCCCATGTCTCACTAGCTCATGGACTCTTTCCAATTACATGAAAGAAACATAATTTATGTAAGAACTTACCTGATAAATTAATTTCTTTCATATTGGCAAGAGTCCATGAGCTAGTGACGTATGGGATATACAATCCTATCAGGAGGGGCAAAGTTTCCCAAACCTCAAAATGCCTATAAATACACCCCTCACCACACCCACAATTCAGTTTAACGAATAGCCAAGAAGTGAAGTGTAAAAAGGAGTAAAAAGAGGAACTGGAAAAATAATGTGCCTTTATATATATATAAAAAAAAAAAAATCATAACCACCAAAAAAATAGGATGGGTCTCATTGACTCTTGCCACTATGAAAGTAATGAATTTATCAGGTACGTTCTTACATAAATTATGTTTTCTTTCATGTAAGTGGCAAGAGTCCATGAGCTAGTGACGTATGGGAGTCACTAGAGAGGGAGGGATAAAATAAAAACAGCTATTTCCTCTGAGAAATTAAATCCAAATAATAATTAAGTTTTCTTAAAAAATAAAAAAAAACTCAAATCATAGGCAGTAGAAGCAAACTGGTAGAAAAGTTCTTCAGGCAGTTTTCTCAAAGACTGCTTCAGAAGAAGCAAACACATCAACATGGTAAATATTAGTAAATGTATGCAAAGAAGACCAAGTTGCTGCTTTGCAGTTCTGATCAACTGAAGCTTCATTCTTGAAAGTCCAAGAAATGGCAACTGATCTAGTAGAATGAGCTGTAATTCTCTGAGGCAGAGACTGCCCCGCCTCCAAATAAGCTTTGTGAATCAAACGTTTTAACCAGGATGCCAAATAAATGGCAGAGGTTTTCTGACCTTTCCTGGAACCAGAGAAAATAACAAATAGACTAGAAGTCTTTCTGAAATCCTTAGTAGCCTCAATAGAGTATTTCAAAGCTCTTACCACAGCCAAAGAATGTGGAGATCTTTCAAGAGAATTCTTAGAAAGGAAGGAACAAAAATGTCCCTATTAATGTTGTTAGAATTCACAACTTTAGGCAGAAATTTAAACAAAGCTTTATCTTGATGGGAAATCAGATAAGGAGACTCATAAGAGATAGCCAAAAAAATTAAATTTTCCAAGAAAGTAGTTTAATATCCAAAGAATGTATAGGCTCAAAAGGAGGAACCTGCAAAATCCTTAAAACCAAATTGAGACTCCAAGGAGGAGACTTAATATGAACCAAAGCCTGAACAAAACAGTGAATATCAGGAAGTTTAGCAATCTTTCTATGAAACAAGACAGAAAGAGCAAAGATGTGTCCCTTCAAAGTATTTGCAGACAAACCCTTATCCAAACCATCCTAAAGAAACCCTAGGAATTCTAAAAGAATGCCAAGAGAATTTATGAGAGGAACACCATGAAATCTAGGTTTTCCAAACCCTATAATAAATCATCCTTGAAACAGACTTATGAGCCTGTAACATAGTGCTAATCACTGAGTCAGAGAAACCTCTATGACTAAGAACTAAGCGTTCAATTTCCATACCTTCAAATTTAGAGATTTGAGATCCTGATGGAAAAACGGCCCTTGAGAAAGAAGGTCTGGTCTTAAAGGAAGTGGCCAAGGTTGGAAACTGGACATCCGGACAAGATACGCTTACCAAAACCTGTGAGTCCATGCTGGTGCTATCAGAAACACATGATATTGTTCCATTATGATCTTGGAGATCACCCTTGGAAGAAGAACAAGAGGCTGAAAAATGTAAGCAGGTTGGTAAAACCAAGGAACTGCTAAAGCATCCACCACCATCTCCGCCTGAGGATCCTTGAACCAGAAAAAGGTATCTGGGAAGTTTTTTGTTCAGAAGAGAGGCCATCAGATCTATTTCTGGAAGACACCACATCTGCACAATCTGATAAAACACATCTGGATGGAGAGACTACTCCCCCCGGATGTAAAGTCTGCCGACTAAGATAATCCGCTACCCAATTGTCTACACCTGGGATATGAATTGCAGAAACTAGACAAGAGTTGGACTCCCCCCAAGAAAATAACCGAGATACTTCTTTCATTGCTAAAGGGCTGCGAGTCCCTCCCTGATGATTGACATACGCCACAGTTGTGATATTGTCTGTCTGAAAACAAATGAAAAGTTCTCTCTTTAATAGAGGCCAAGCCTGAAGAGCTCTGAAAATAGCACAGAGTTCTAAAATATTGATTGGTAAACTCGCCTCTTGAGGTTTCCAAACCCCTTGTGCTGTCAGAGACCCCCAGACAGCTCCCCAACCTGTAAGACTTGCATCCGTTGAGATCACAGTCCAGGAAAGACGAACAAAGGAGGCTCCTTGAACAATACGGTGATGGTCCAATCACCAAGAGAGAGAGAGTTGAGTGTTGGGATTTAAGTATATCAGCTGTGATATCTGAGTATAATCCCTGCACCATTGATTTAGCATGCAAAGCTGCAGAGGTCTCATATGAAACAAGCAAAGGGGATCAATTCCGATGCTGCAGTCATGAGACCTAAAACTTCAATGCACATAGCCACTGAAGGGAATGATCGAGACTGAAGGTTTAGACAAGCCAACACCAAATCCATTTGTCTCTTGTCTGTTAAAGACAGAGTCATGGACACTAAATCTATCTGGAAACCTAAAAAGGTGACCCTTGTTTGAGGAATCAAGAAACTGTTTATAAATTGATCCTCCAACCATGCCTTTGAAGAGACCACACTATTTGTTTCGTGTGAGATTCTGATAAATGAAAAGATTGAGCTAGTACCAAGATATCGTCCAATTCGCGTTGGCTCGTCTGAAGATGGCTCCGCTCCGGATGGATGAAGATTGAAGACGCCGCTTGGAAGATGACATCGCCCGGATGGAAGAATTCTTCAGCGCCGCCTGGATGATGACTTCATCGGATGGAAGATTTCTTCAGCGCCCCTTGGATGATGACTTCTTCCGCTCCGGATCTCCTCTTCGGTTCCATCGGTGGGTCGGCTGGCTGAAGATGACTAAAGGTAGGATGATCTTCAGGGGGGTAGTGTTAGGTTTATTTAAGGGGGGTTTGGGTTAGATTAGGGGTATGTGGGTGGTGGGTTTTAATGTTGGGGGGGTTGTATTTTTCTTTTACAGGCAAAAGAGCTGAATTCTTTGGGGCATGCCCCACAAAAGGCCCTTTTAAGGGCTGGTAAGGTAAAAGAGCTTTGAACTTTTTAATTAAGAATAGGGTAGGGCATTTTTTTATTTTGGGTGGCTTTGTTATTTTATTAGGGGGCTTAGATTAGGTGTAAGTAGCTTAAAATTGTTGTAATATTTTTTAAATGTTTATAACTTATTTTTTTTATTTTTTGTAACTTAGCTTTTTTTATTTTTTGTACTTTAGTTAGTTTATTTAATTGTATTTAATTGTAGCTATTTGTAGGTAATTTATTTAATGAATTTAATGATAGTGTAGTGTTAGGTTTAATTGTAACTTAGGTTAGGATTTATTTTACAGGTAATTTTGTATTTCTTTTAGCTAGGTAGTTATTAAATAGTTAATAACTATTTAATAACTATTCTAACGAGCTAAAATAAATACCAAGTTACCTGTAAAATAAATATAAATCCTAAAATAGCTACAATTTAATTATTAATTACATTGCAGCTATCTAGGGTTAATTTTACAGGTAAGTATTTGGTTTTAAATAGGAATAATTTAGTTAATGATAGTGTAGTGTTAGGTGCAATTGTAACTTAGGTTAGATTTTATTTTACAGGTAAATTTCTCTTTATTTTAGCTAGGTAGCTATTAAATAGTTATTAACTATTTAATAGCTATTGTACCTAGTTAAAATAAATTGAAAGATGCCTGTAAAATAAAAATAAATCCTAAGATAGCTACAATATAATTATTATTTATAGGGGTTAATATATTTATTATAGGTGGCGACGGTGTAGGGGGGGCAGATTAGGGGTTAATAAGTTTAATATAGGTTGCGGCGGGGTCCGGGATCAGCAGGATAGGGGTTAATAACTTTATTATAGAGGGTGGCAGTATAGGGGGGGCAGGATAGGGGTTAATAGGTATCATGTAGGTGGCGGCGGGGTATGGGAGTGGCGGTTTAGGGGTTAATACATATATTATAGTTGCGGCGGGGACCGGAAGCGGCGGTTTAGGGGTTAACATATTTATTATAGCTTGCGGTGGTCTCCGGGAGCGGCGGTTTAGGGGTTAATCAGTTTATTAGAGTGGCGGTGGGCTCCGGGAGCGGCGGTTTAGGGGGTAATACATTTATTTAGTTGCGGCGGTGTAGGGGGGGCAGATTAGGGGTGCTTAGACTCGGGGTACATGTTAGGGTGTTAGGTGTAGACAGCTCCCATAGAAATCAATGGGATGTCGGGCAGCAGCGAACATGAGCTTTCACTATGGTCAGACTCCCATTGATTCCTATGGGATCCGCTGCCTCCAGGGCGGCGGATTGAAAACCAGGTACGCTGGGCCGGAAAAGTGCAGAGCGTACCTGCTAGTTTTTTGATAACTACCAAAAGTAGTCAGATTGTGCCGCACTTGTGTGCGGAACATCTGGAGTTACGTAAAAAGCGATCTGTGTCGGACTGAGTCCGGCAGATCAAAGCTTACGTCACTAAATTCTACTTTTGCCTGTATCTAGGGCTTGATAACTAAGGCGAATCAGCCTCGCCACAAATACGCTGCGGAATTCCAGCGTATTTGAGGTTGACGGCTTGATAAATAGGCCCCAATATGTCCTTGCTGAACAAAAGGCAGAATAGTCCTTATAGTCACCATCTTGAAAGTTGGTACTCTTACATAACGATTCAAAATTTTCAGATCCAGAACTGGTCTGAATAAATTTCTCTCTTTGGTACAATGAATAGGTTTGAATAAAACCCCAAACCTTGTTCCTGAGGAGGAACTGGCATGTTTACCCCTGAAGACTCCAGGTCTGAAACACACTTCAGAAAAGCCTGAGCTTTCACTGGATTTACAGGGATACATGAGAGAAAAAAATCTTCTCACAGGAGGTCTTACTTTGAATCCTATTCGATACCCTTGAGAGACAATGCTCTGAATCCAATGATTTTGGACAGATTTGATCCAAAAATCCTTGAAAAACCTTAATCTGCCCCCTACCAGCTGAGCTGGAATGAGGGCCGCACCTTCATGCGGACTTAGGGGCTGACTTTGGTTTCCTAAATGGCTTGGATTTATTCCAATTTGAGGAAGGCTTCCAATTGGAAGTAGATTCCTTGGGAGGAAGATTGAGTTTTTGTTCCTTATTCTGACGAAAAGAACGAAAACGGTTAGAAGCCTTAGATTTACCCTTAAGTTTTTTATCCTGAGGCAGAAAAACGCCTTTTCCTCCAGTGACAGTTGAAATAATACAATCCAACTGAAAACCAAATAAATTATTACCTTGGAAAGAAAGAGATAGTAATCTAGATTTAGATGTCATATCAGCATTCCAAGATTTAAGCCACAAAGCTTTTCTAGCTAATACAGATAAAGACATGGATCTAACATCAATTTTGATCATATAAAAAATGGCATCGCAAATAAAATGATTAGCATGTTGCAGTAAGCGAATAATGCTAGATATATCAGAATCCAATTCTTGTTGTGCTAAATTCTCCAACCAGAAAGTTGATGCAGCCGCAACATCAGCCAAATAAATAGCAGGTCTGAGAAGATGACCTGAATATAAATAGGCCTTCCTTAGATAAGATTCAAGCTTCCTATTTAAAGGATCCTTAAAGGAAGTACTATCTTCCATAGGAATAGTAGTACGTTTAGCAAGAGTAGAAATAGCCCCATCAACTTTGGGGATTTTTTCCCATAACTCTATAGATTTTGCTGGTAAAGGATACAATTTTTTAAACCTTGAAGAAGGAATAAAAGAAGTACCTGGCTTATTCCATTCCCTAGAAATCATATCAGAAATAGCCTCAGGAATAGGAAAAACCACAGGAGATTGAACGTCAATAGGACTGGTAACCTCAATATCCAAAGTAATTAACACTTCTTTAATAAAGAACGCATATACTCTATTTTAAATAAATAAGTGGATTTGTCAGTGTCAATGTCTGAGGAAGGATCTTCTGTCTCAGATAGATCCTCATCAGAAGAGGATGAATTATTATGTTGTTGGTCATTTGAAATTTCATCAACTAAATGAGAAGTTTTAAAAGACCTTTTACGTTTATTAGAAGGTGGAAATGCAGACAAAGCCTTCATAATAGATTCAGAAACAAATTCTTTAAAATTTACAGGTATATCATGTACATTAGAAGTTGAAGGAACTGCAACTGGCAATGTACTATTACTGATAGAAACACTATCTGCATGTAAAAGTTTATCATGACAACTATTACAAATGACATTCGGTGGAATAATTTCTACAATTTTGCAACAAATGCACTTAGCTTTGGTAGAACCGATGTCAGGCAGCAATGTTCCAGCAGAAACTTCAGAGACAGGATCGGATTGGGACATCTTGCACAATGTAAGAGAAAAAACAACATATAAAGCAAAATTATCTATTTCCTTATATGACAGTTTCAGGAATGGGAAAAAATGCAAAAGCATAGGCCTTTGAATGAGAAAAAAGCAAGAGGCAAACATCAATGGGGTATTGAAATAATGAAAAAGTTTGGCGCCAAGTATGACGCACAACGTAGCGTAAACTTTTTTGGCACCAAAAATAACCAGAAATGACACACTCGCGTCACTGACGCCGCCGTGTGAAAGGTCTCGGCGTCACGTATGACGCTGGAAATGACGAAGTTGCGTCATAAACGTATTTTTTTGCACCAAGAATGACGCAATAAAGTTTAGCATTTAACGCACCCGCGGGCCTAATACCCGCAATAGCAAGAAGTAGTCAAAAGAAGTAGAAAAGAAGACTAAACCCCAGGTAAGAAATAAATTTCTTAAAATGTTTATATTCCCCAAATATGAAACTGACAGTCTGCAGAAGGAAATACATGAACCTGATTCATGGCAAATATAAGTACAATACATATTTTTAGAAATCTAGCACAAACTTACTTCACCAACTCCATAGGAGGCAAAGTATGTAAAACTGAATTGTGGGTGTGGTGGGGGGTGTATTTATAGGCATTTTGAGGTTTGGGAAACTTTGCCCCTCCTGGTAGGATTGTATATCCCATATGTCACTAGCTCATGGACTCTTGCCAATTACATGAAAGAAATGTTGGCTCAGAAAAAATTTAAAGTTCTCTTATTACATGAGGAACAGAAAGGGATTGCTGGTTCCACATTGGCATCAAAACATAAAGAACAAGTGACATTTTGCAAGGCCCCTTGGTCCATTCTAACTCACAATGGATCAAATTATCAAATAAAAAGCTTAAATTTTAATAAAAATTAAAACAGGGAGAAAAAAAATGTTACTGCCTCTTTAAATTTTAAAACGTAACTTTTTTATTTTTGTATGCAGAGAGGGTTAAATAGCTACACAAATACTGCAGAGCACCTCTACGCCTCAGCTTAACTTTGCTGAGGTGCCTACCTGCCCTGCTGACACCGGCTATAATCCTGAACTCAGCTGTAAATAAAAACGAACTGCTGTCCGGTCCAAAACGCAAGACTTTACACTCTGAGGAATATGTTTATTACGCTCTCATTCCTCCCTGAATCAGGAAGTGCAGAAAAAGTGGTGCGCAACACAAATTGCCGCCTCACATAGCTCCGCCCATCGTGGGCGTCTCAAAAAAGTAATCTCCCAGTTGGCATCTTATACTAAAGTGAAAACCACCTCAATACTGAGCCTAAAGTACCTCCTCAGTCCCAGTGCCTGCATAAAGTGCTGCCTACATAAGTCCCCTCCTTTTATCCATAGGAGGATTTAGTAGCAAGCAAATAAAGTGCTACAACTTCTTCTGAGTTCTTCTTTCCTTATGTCCCAGACCCAGAAAAATAAGTGAGCACTTACCTCTTAAATCTGCCAGATAGCAAGGCAGCTCACCAGGTTTGAGAGGTCCTCTCCCTCACATCGACCTGTGGGAAAAAAGATAAAGACTGAGTAATCTTACTCAGGCTCTCAGAGATAGGGCAGCATACATTACATGGGAGGCACAATGAGAATTATGTCCCACCAGTTCCCAGTGCTCTAAAGCCACCGCTGCTCTACTGAAGAGACTGATATGGACTACAGCTACAACCTAGAACAAAGCTGCACAATCTTGTACTACTTAAAAAAATAATAAAATCTTGCTTGAAGAATCTATTACTAACACCTAACTTTACCACTTCCTTGCTCTAACATAGGCAAAGAGAATGACTGGGGTGGGAGGGAAGGGAGGTGATAACAGCTTTGCTGTGGAATCAGTGTGTCATTAGAAAGAAATAACATTTAAACAAAATATTCAATTTCCTCATAGCAGTTTCAGAATGGGAAAAAAATGCTTATGCTAAATAAGCAAAAAGGAAAGCATCATAGATCTCTATAATATAAAGAGAGCAAGAAGCATTAAAGGAAGAGGGATAATAACAATTTTGGCGCCAAGTATGACGCATGACGCAAAATGAAATGAAATTTTTTTTGGCGCCAAAGCTATCACCAGGAAATGACGCAACTCGCGTCATAACAAGCACAACCTCGTGCCAAAAAAACTAACGTCAACAAAGACGCAGGAAATGACGAGACTAGTGTCACCATAGGCGCAACTTCGCACCAAAACATTTTTGTGCCAAGAATGACGCAATAAAAAAAATTGCATTTTGCGTCCTCGTGAGCCTAGTTTGCCTGCGAAAATTTGGAAAACTAAGTCAAATTGAAGGAACTGAAACCCCAGGTAAGAAAAATAATATAAATAAGCTTCCCAAAAACATAATTTCCATACTGAAACTGATAGACTGCAAAAGGGAAATATACATGAACCTGACTCATGGCAAACACATATATTTAAAACTGTACAATATAATATAAAGCACCAAACATAGCTGAGAGTGTCTTAAAAAATTATAAATACTTACCAGAAGACACTCATCCACATATAGCAGACAGCCAAACCAGTACTGAAAACTATCAGCAGAGGTAATGGTATAGGAGTATAACGTCGGTCTGAAAAGGGAGGCAGGGGATGAATCCCTACGACTGATTACAGAGAGCCTTTGAATAGATTTCCCATAGGTGAAACCATGAGATCAACAGGCGATACTCACTTCACATCCTTCTGACAAACACTGTACTCAGAGGAATTGGACTTCAAAATGCTAAGAAGTGCCTATCATAGAAGAAATCAAGCACAACTTACTTCACCACCTCCATAGGAGGCAAAGTTTATAAAACTAAGGTATGACTGAGGTGCGAGGTGTATTTATAGGCATTTTGAGGTTTGGGAAACTTTGCCCCCTCATGGTAGGAATGTATATCCTCATATGTCACTAGGTCATGGACTCTTGCCACTTACATGAAAGAAAAAGTAACATGCAATATGTGTAGATTTGATGGGACATGTATAAGGCTATACTAAGTAATAAGTAACATGTAATATGTATAGACTTGATGGGACATACATAAGGTTATACTAAGTAATAAGTAACATGTAATATGTGTAGATTTGATGGGACATGTATAAGGCTATACTAAGTAATAAGTAACATGTAATATGTATAGACTTGATGGGACATACATAAGGCTATACTAAGTAATAAGTAACATGTAATATGTGTAGACTTGATAGGACATACATAAGGCTATCCTAAGTAATAAGTAACATGTAATATGTGTAGACTTGATGGGACATACATAAGGCTATACTAAGTAATAAGTAACATGTAATATGTGTAGACTTGATGGGACATGCATAAGGCTATACTAAGTAATAAGTAACATGTAATATGTGTAGACTTGATGGGACATACATAAGGCTATACTAAGTAATAAGTAACATGTAATATGTGTAGGCTTGATGGGACATGCATAAGGCTATACTAAGTAATAAGTAACAGTAATATGTGTAGACTTGATGGGACATACATAAGGTTATACTAAGTAATAAGTAACATGTAATATGTATAGACTTGATGGGACATACATAAGGTTATACTAAGTAATAAGTAACATGTAATATGTGTAGACTTGATGGGACATACATAAGGCTATACTAAGTAATAAGTAACATGTAATATGTGTAGACTTGATGGGACATACATAAGGCTATACTAAGTAATAAGTAACATGTAATATGTGTAGACTTGATTGGACATACATAAGGCTATACTAAGTAATAAGTAACATGTAATATGTGTAGACTTGATGGGACATACATAAGGCTATACTAAGTAATAAGTAACATGTAATATGTATAGACTTGATGGGACATACATAAGGCTATCCTAAGTAATAAGTAACATGTAATATGTGTAGATTTGATGGGACATGCATAAGGCTATCCTAAGTAATAAGTAATATGTAATATGTGTAGACTTGATGGGACATACATAAGGCTATACTAAGTAATAAGTAACATGTAATATGTGTAGAGTTGATGGGACATGTATAAGGCTATACTAAGTAATAAGTAACATGTAATATGTGTAGACTTGATGGGACATACATAAGGCTATCCTAAGTAATAAGTAACATGTAATATGTGTAGACTTGATGGGACATGCATAAGGCTATACTAAGTAATAAGTAACATGTAATATGTGTAGACTTGATGGGACATGCATAAGGTTATACTAAGTACTAAGTAATAAGTAACATGTAATATGTGTAGACTTGATGGGACATGCATAAGGCTATACTAAGTAATAAGTAACATGTAATATGTGTAGACTTGATGGGACATACATAAGGCTATACTAAGTAATAAGTAACAGTAATATGTGTAGACTTGATGGGACATACATAAGGCTATACTAAGTAATAAGTAACATGTAATATGTGTAGACGTGATGGGACATGCATAAGGTTATACTAAGTAATAAGTAACATGTAATATGTGTAGACGTGATGGGACATGCATAAGGCTATACTAAGTAATAAGTAACATGTAATATGTGCAGAACTGATGGGACATACATAAGGCTATACTAAGTAATAAGTAACATGTAATATGTGTAGACTTGATGGGACATACATAAGGCTATACTAAGTAATAAGTAACATGTAATATGTGTAGACTTGATGGGACATACATAAGGCTATACTAAGTAATAAGTAACATGTAATATGTGTAGACTTGATGGGACATGCATAAGGCTACCCTAAGTAATAAGTAACATGTAATATGTGTAGACTTGATGGGACATGCATAAGGCTATACTAAGTAATAAGTAACATGTAATATGTGTAGACTTGATGGGACATACATAAGGTTATACTAAGTAATATGTAATATGTGTAGACTTGATGGGACATACATAAGGCTATACTAAGTAATAAGTAACATGTAATATGTGTAGACTTGATGGGACATGCATAAGGCTATACTAAGTAATAGGTAACAGTAATATGTGTAGACTTGATCTGACATACATAAGGCGATACTAAGTAATAAGTAACATGTAATATGTGTAGACTTGATGTGACATACATAAGGCTATACTAAGTAATAAGTAACATGTAATATGTGTAGACTTGATGTGACATACATAAGGCTATACTAAGTAATAGGTAACAGTAATATGTGTAGACTTGATGGGACATACATAAGGCTATACTAAGTAATAAGTAACATTAATATGTATAGACTTGATGGGAAATACATAAGGCTATCCTAAGTAATAAGTAATATGTAATATGTGTAGACTTGATGGGACATACATAAGGCTATACTAAGTAATAAGTAACATGTGATATGTGTAGACTTGATGGGACATGCATAAGTCTATACTAAGTAATAAGTAACATGTAATATGTGTAGACTTGATGGTACATGCATAAGGCTATACTAAGTAATAAGTAACATGTAATATGTGTAGACTTGATGGGACATACATAAGGCTATACTAAGTAATAAGTAACATGTGATATGTGTAGACTTGATGGGACATGCATAAGTCTATACTAAGTAATAAGTAACATGTAATATGTGTAGACTTGATGGGACATACATAAGGCTATACTAAGTAATAAGTAACATGTGATATGTGTAGACTTGATGGGACATGCATAAGTCTATACTAAGTAATAAGTAACATGTAATATGTGTAGACTTGATGGGACATGCATAAGGCTATACTAAGTAATAAGTAACATGTAATATGTGTAGACTTGATGGGACATGCATAAGGCTATACTAAGTAATAAGTAACATGTAATATGTGTAAACTTGATGGGACATACATAAGGCTATACTAAGTAATAAGTAACATGTAATATGTGTAGACTTTATGGGACATACATAAGGCTATACTAAGTAATAAGTAACATGTAATATGTGTAGACTTTATGGGACATACATAAGTCTATACTAAGTAATAAGTAACATGTAATATGTGTAGACTTGATGGGACATGCATAAGGCTATACTAAGTAATAAGTAACATGTAATATGTGTAGACTTTATGGGACATACATAAGGCTATACTAAGTAATAAGTAACATGTAATATGTGTAGACTTGATGGGACATGCATAAGGCTATACTAAGTAATAAGTAACATGTAATATGTGTAGACTTGATGGGACATGCATAAGTCTATACTAAGTAATAAGTAACATGTAATATGTGTAGACTTGATGGGACATACATAAGGCTATACTAAGTAATAAGTAACATGTGATATGTGTAGACTTGATGGGACATGCATAAGTCTATACTAAGTAATAAGTAACATGTAATATGTGTAGACTTGATGGGACATACATAAGGCTATACTAAGTAATAAGTAACATGTGATATGTGTAGACTTGATGGGACATGCATAAGTCTATACTAAGTAATAAGTAACATGTAATATGTGTAGACTTGATGGGACATGCATAAGGCTATACTAAGTAATAAGTAACATGTAATATGTGTAGACTTGATGGGACATGCATAAGGCTATACTAAGTAATAAGTAACATGTAATATGTGTAGACTTGATGGGACATACATAAGGCTATACTAAGTAATAAGTAACATGTAATATGTGTAGACTTTATGGGACATACATAAGGCTATACTAAGTAATAAGTAACATGTAATATGTGTAGACTTTATGGGACATACATAAGTCTATACTAAGTAATAAGTAACATGTAATATGTGTAGACTTGATGGGACATGCATAAGGCTATACTAAGTAATAAGTAACATGTAATATGTGTAGACTTTATGGGACATACATAAGGCTATACTAAGTAATAAGTAACATGTAATATGTGTAGACTTGATGGGACATGCATAAGGCTATACTAAGTAATAAGTAACATGTAATATGTGTAGACTTGATGGGACATGCATAAGGCTATACTAAGTAATAAGTAACATGTAATATGTGTAGACTTGATAGGACATGCATAAGGCTATACTAAGTAATAAGTAACATGTAATATGTGTAGACTTAATGGGACATGCATAAGGCTATACTAAGTAATAAGTAACATGTAATATGTGTAGACATAATGGGACATGCATAAGGTTATACTAAGTAATAAGTAACATGTAATATGTGTAGACTTAATGGGACATGCATAAGGCTATACTAAGTAATAAGTAACATGTAATATGTGTAGAATTGATGGGACATACATAAGGCTATCGTAAGTAATAAGTAACATGTAATATGTATAGACTTGATAGGACATGCATAAGGTTATACTAAGTAATAAGTAACATGTAATATCAGTAGACTTGATGGGACATGCATAAGGCTATACTAAGTAATAAGTAACATGTAATATGTGTAGACTTGATGGGACATGCATAAGGCTATACTAAGTAATAAGTAACATGTAATATGTGTAGAATTGATGGGACATACACAAGGCTATCCTAAGTAATAGGTAACATGTAATATGTGTAGACTTGATGGGACATGCATAAGGCTATACTAAGTAATAAGTAACATGTAATATGTGTAGACTTGATGGGACATGCATAAGGCTATACTAAGTAATAAGTAACATGTAATATGTGTAGAATTGATGGGACATACATAAGGCTATCCTAAGTAATAGGTAACATGTAATATGTGTAGACTTGATGGGACACGCATAAGGCTATACTAAGTAATAAGTAACATGTAATATGTGTAGACTTGATGGGACATGCATAAGGCTATACTAAGTAATAAGTAACATGTAACATGAGTAGACTTGATGGGACATACATAGAGCTATCCTAAGTAATAAGTAACATGTAATATGTGTAGACTTGATCTGACATACATAAGGCTATACTAAGTAATAAGTAACATGTAATATGTATAGACTTGATATGACATACATAAGGCTATACTAAGTAATAAGTAACATGTAACATGTGTAGACTCGATGGGACATACATAAGGCTATACTAAGTAATAAGTAACATGTAACATGTGTAGACTCGATGGGACATGCATAAGGCTATCCTAAGTAATAAGTAACATGTAATATGTGTAGACTTGATGGGACATACATAAGGTTATACTAAGTAATAAGTAATATGTAATATGTGTAGACTTGATGGGACATATATAAGGCTATACTAAGTAATAAGTAACAGTAATATGTATAGACTTGATGGGAAATACATAAGGCTATCCTAAGTAATAAGTAACATGTGATATGTGTAGACTTGATGGGACATGCATAAGTCTATACTAAGTAATAAGTAACATGTAATATGTGTAGACTTGATGGGACATGCATAAGGCTATACTAAGTAAAAAGTAACATGTAATATGTGTAGACTTGATGGGACATGTATAAGGCTATACTAAGTAATAAGTAACATGTAATATGTGTAGACTTGATGAGACATGCATAAGGCTATACTAAGTAATAAGTAACATGTAATATGTATAGACTTAATGGGACATACATAAGGCTATACTAAGGAATAAGTAACATGTAATATGTGTAGACTTGATGGGACATACATAAGGCTATACTAAGTAATAAGTAACATGTAATATGTGTAGACTTTATGGGACATACATAAGGCTATACTAAGTAATAAGTAACATGTAATATGTGTAGACTTGATGGGACATGCATAAGGCTATACTAAGTAATAAGTAACATGTAATATGTGTAGACTTGATGGGACATGCATAAGGCTATACTAAGTAATAAGTAACATGTAATATGTGTAGACTTGATAGGACATGCATAAGGCTATACTAAGTAATAAGTAACATGTAATATGTGTAGACTTAATGGGACATACATAAGTCTATACTAAGTAATAAGTAACATGTAATATGTGTAGACTTAATGGGACATGTATAAGGCTATCCTAAGTAATAAGTAACATGTAGTATGTGTAGACTTGATGGGACATGCATAAGGCTATACTAAGTAATAAGTAACATGTAATATGTGTAGAATTGATGGGACATACATAAGGCTATCCTAAGTAATAAGTAATATGTAATATGTGTAGACTTGATCTGACATACATAAGGCTATACTAAGTAATAAGTAACATGTAATATGTGTAGACTTGATGGGACATACATAAGGCTATACTAAGTAATAAGTAACATGTAATATGTGTAGACTTGATGTGACATACATAAGGCTATACTAAGTAATAGGTAACAGTAATATGTGTAGACTTGATGGGACATACATAAGGCTATACTAAGTAATAAGTAACATTAATATGTATAGACTTGATGGGAAATACATAAGGCTATCCTAAGTAATAAGTAACATGTAATATGTGTAGACTTGATGGGACATGCATAAGGCTATCCTAAGTAATAAGTAACATATAATATGTGTAGACTTGATGTGACATGCATAAGGCTATACTAAGTAATAAGTAACATGTAATGTGTAGACTTGATGGGACATACATAAGGCTATACTAAGTAATAAGTAACATGTAATATGTGTAGACTTGATGGGACATGAATAAGGCTATCCTAAGTAATAAGTAACATGTAATATGTGTAGACTTGATGGGCCATGCATAAGGCTATACTAAGTAATAAGTAACATGTAATATGTGTAGACTTGATGGGCCATGCATAAGGCTATACTAAGTAATAAGTAACATGTAATATGTGTAGACTTGATAGGACATGCATAAGGCTATACTAAGTAATAAGTAACATGTAATATGTGTAGTCTTGATCTGACATACATAAGGCTATACTAAGTAATAAGTAACATGTAATATGTGTAGACTTGATGGGACATACATAAGGCTATACTAAGTAATAAGTAACATGTAATATGTGTAGACTTGATGGCACATACATAAGGTTATACTAAGTAATAAGTAACATGTAATATGTGTAGACTTGATGTGACATACATAAGGCTATACTAAGTAATAGGTAACAGTAATATGTGTAGACTTGATGGGACATACATAAGGCTATACTAAGTAATAAGTAACATTAATATGTATAGACTTGATGGGAAATACATAAGGCTATCCTAAGTAATAAGTAACATGTAATATGTGTAGACTTGATGGGACATGCATAAGGCTATCCTAAGTAATAAGTAACATATAATATGTGTAGACTTGATGTGACATGCATAAGGCTATACTAAGTAATAAGTAACATGTAATGTGTAGACTTGATGGGACATACATAAGGCTATCCTAAGTAATAAGTAACATGTAATATGTGTAGACTTGATGGGACATGAATAAGGCTATCCTAAGTAATAAGTAACATGTAATATGTGTAGACTTGATGGGCCATGCATAAGGCTATACTAAGTAATAAGTAACATGTAATATGTGTAGACTTGATGGGCCATGCATAAGGCTATACTAAGTAATAAGTAACATGTAATATGTGTAGTCTTGATGGGACATGCATAAGGCTATACTAAGTAATAAGTAACATGTAATATGTGTAGTCTTGATCTGACATACATAAGGCTATACTAAGTAATAAGTAACATGTAATATGTGTAGACTTGATGGGACATACATAAGGCTATACTAAGTAATAAGTAACATGTAATATGTGTAGACTTGATGGCACATACATAAGGTTATACTAAGTAATAAGTAACATGTAATATGTGTAGACTTGATGGCACATACATAAGGCTATACTAAGTAATAAGTAACATGTAATATGTATAGACTTGATATGATATACATAAGGTTATACTAAGTAATAAGTAACAGTAATATGTGTAGACTTGATGGGACATACATAAGGTTATACTAAGTAATAAGTAACATGTAATATGTATAGACTTGATGGGACATACATAAGGTTATACTAAGTAATAAGTAACATGTAATATGTGTAGACTTGATGGGACATACATAAGGCTATACTAAGTAATAAGTAACATGTAATATGTGTAGACTTGATGGGACATACATAAGGCTATACTAAGTAATAAGTAACATGTAATATGTGTAGACTTGATTGGACATACATAAGGCTATACTAAGTAATAAGTAACATGTAATATGTGTAGACTTGATGGGACATACATAAGGCTATACTAAGTAATAAGTAACATGTAATATGTATAGACTTGATGGGACATACATAAGGCTATCCTAAGTAATAAGTAACATGTAATATGTGTAGATTTGATGGGACATGCATAAGGCTATCCTAAGTAATAAGTAATATGTAATATGTGTAGACTTGATGGGACATACATAAGGCTATACTAAGTAATAAGTAACATGTAATATGTGTAGAGTTGATGGGACATGTATAAGGCTATACTAAGTAATAAGTAACATGTAATATGTGTAGACTTGATGGGACATACATAAGGCTATCCTAAGTAATAAGTAACATGTAATATGTGTAGACTTGATGGGACATGCATAAGGCTATACTAAGTAATAAGTAACATGTAATATGTGTAGACTTGATGGGACATGCATAAGGTTATACTAAGTACTAAGTAATAAGTAACATGTAATATGTGTAGACTTGATGGGACATGCATAAGGCTATACTAAGTAATAAGTAACATGTAATATGTGTAGACTTGATGGGACATACATAAGGCTATACTAAGTAATAAGTAACAGTAATATGTGTAGACTTGATGGGACATACATAAGGCTATACTAAGTAATAAGTAACATGTAATATGTGTAGACGTGATGGGACATGCATAAGGTTATACTAAGTAATAAGTAACATGTAATATGTGTAGACGTGATGGGACATGCATAAGGCTATACTAAGTAATAAGTAACATGTAATATGTGCAGAACTGATGGGACATACATAAGGCTATACTAAGTAATAAGTAACATGTAATATGTGTAGACTTGATGGGACATACATAAGGCTATACTAAGTAATAAGTAACATGTAATATGTGTAGACTTGATGGGACATACATAAGGCTATACTAAGTAATAAGTAACATGTAATATGTGTAGACTTGATGGGACATGCATAAGGCTATACTAAGTAATAAGTAACATGTAATATGTGTAGACTTGATGGGACATACATAAGGTTATACTAAGTAATATGTAATATGTGTAGACTTGATGGGACATACATAAGGCTATACTAAGTAATAAGTAACATGTAATATGTGTAGACTTGATGGGACATGCATAAGGCTATAGTAAGTAATAGGTAACAGTAATATGTGTAGACTTGATCTGACATACATAAGGCGATACTAAGTAATAAGTAACATGTAATATGTGTAGACTTGATGTGACATACATAAGGCTATACTAAGTAATAAGTAACATGTAATATGTGTAGACTTGATGTGACATACATAAGGCTATACTAAGTAATAGGTAACAGTAATATGTGTAGACTTGATGGGACATACATAAGGCTATACTAAGTAATAAGTAACATTAATATGTATAGACTTGATGGGAAATACATAAGGCTATCCTAAGTAATAAGTAACATGTAATATGTGTAGACTTGATGGGACATGCATAAGGCTATCCTAAGTAATAAGTAATATGTAATATGTGTAGACTTGATGGGACATACATAAGGCTATACTAAGTAATAAGTAACATGTGATATGTGTAGACTTGATGGGACATGCATAAGTCTATACTAAGTAATAAGTAACATGTAATATGTGTAGACTTGATGGTACATGCATAAGGCTATACTAAGTAATAAGTAACATGTAATATGTGTAGACTTGATGGGACATACATAAGGCTATACTAAGTAATAAGTAACATGTGATATGTGTAGACTTGATGGGACATGCATAAGTCTATACTAAGTAATAAGTAACATGTAATATGTGTAGACTTGATGGGACATACATAAGGCTATACTAAGTAATAAGTAACATGTGATATGTGTAGACTTGATGGGACATGCATAAGTCTATACTAAGTAATAAGTAACATGTAATATGTGTAGACTTGATGGGACATGCATAAGGCTATACTAAGTAATAAGTAACATGTAATATGTGTAGACTTGATGGGACATGCATAAGGCTATACTAAGTAATAAGTAACATGTAATATGTGTAGACTTGATGGGACATACATAAGGCTATACTAAGTAATAAGTAACATGTAATATGTGTAGACTTTATGGGACATACATAAGGCTATACTAAGTAATAAGTAACATGTAATATGTGTAGACTTTATGGGACATACATAAGTCTATACTAAGTAATAAGTAACATGTAATATGTGTAGACTTGATGGGACATGCATAAGGCTATACCAAGTAATAAGTAACATGTAATATGTGTAGACTTTATGGGACATACATAAGGCTATACTAAGTAATAAGTAACATGTAATATGTGTAGACTTGATGGGACATGCATAAGGCTATACTAAGTAATAAGTAACATGTAATATGTGTAGACTTGATGGGACATGCATAAGTCTATACTAAGTAATAAGTAACATGTAATATGTGTAGACTTGATGGGACATACATAAGGCTATACTAAGTAATAAGTAACATGTGATATGTGTAGACTTGATGGGACATGCATAAGGCTATACTAAGTAATAAGTAACATGTAATATGTGTAGACTTGATGGGACATACATAAGGCTATACTAAGTAATAAGTAACATGTGATATGTGTAGACTTGATGGGACATGCATAAGTCTATACTAAGTAATAAGTAACATGTAATATGTGTAGACTTGATGGGACATGCATAAGGCTATACTAAGTAATAAGTAACATGTAATATGTGTAGACTTGATGGGACATGCATAAGGCTATACTAAGTAATAAGTAACATGTAATATGTGTAGACTTGATGGGACATACATAAGGCTATACTAAGTAATAAGTAACATGTAATATGTGTAGACTTTATGGGACATACATAAGGCTATACTAAGTAATAAGTAACATGTAATATGTGTAGACTTTATGGGACATACATAAGTCTATACTAAGTAATAAGTAACATGTAATATGTGTAGACTTGATGGGACATGCATAAGGCTATACCAAGTAATAAGTAACATGTAATATGTGTAGACTTTATGGGACATACATAAGGCTATACTAAGTAATAAGTAACATGTAATATGTGTAGACTTGATGGGACATGCATAAGGCTATACTAAGTAATAAGTAACATGTAATATGTGTAGACTTGATGGGACATGCATAAGGCTATACTAAGTAATAAGTAACATGTAATATGTGTAGACTTGATAGGACATGCATAAGGCTATACTAAGTAATAAGTAACATGTAATATGTGTAGACTTAATGGGACATGCATAAGGCTATACTAAGTAATAAGTAACATGTAATATGTGTAGACATAATGGGACATGCATAAGGTTATACTAAGTAATAAGTAACATGTAATATGTGTAGACTTAATGGGACATGCATAAGGCTATACTAAGTAATAAGTAACATGTAATATGTGTAGAATTGATGGGACATACATAAGGCTATCGTAAGTAATAAGTAACATGTAATATGTATAGACTTGATAGGACATGCATAAGGTTATACTAAGTAATAAGTAACATGTAATATCAGTAGACTTGATGGGACATGCATAAGGCTATACTAAGTAATAAGTAACATGTAATATGTGTAGACTTGATGGGACATGCATAAGGCTATACTAAGTAATAAGTAACATGTAATATGTGTAGAATTGATGGGACATACACAAGGCTATCCTAAGTAATAGGTAACATGTAATATGTGTAGACTTGATGGGACATGCATAAGGCTATACTAAGTAATAAGTAACATGTAATATGTGTAGACTTGATGGGACATGCATAAGGCTATACTAAGTAATAAGTAACATGTAATATGTGTAGAATTGATGGGACATACATAAGGCTATCCTAAGTAATAGGTAACATGTAATATGTGTAGACTTGATGGGACACGCATAAGGCTATACTAAGTAATAAGTAACATGTAATATGTGTAGACTTGATGGGACATGCATAAGGCTATACTAAGTAATAAGTAACATGTAACATGAGTAGACTTGATGGGACATACATAGAGCTATCCTAAGTAATAAGTAACATGTAATATGTGTAGACTTGATCTGACATACATAAGGCTATACTAAGTAATAAGTAACATGTAATATGTATAGACTTGATATGACATACATAAGGCTATACTAAGTAATAAGTAACATGTAACATGTGTAGACTCGATGGGACATACATAAGGCTATACTAAGTAATAAGTAACATGTAACATGTGTAGACTCGATGGGACATGCATAAGGCTATCCTAAGTAATAAGTAACATGTAATATGTGTAGACTTGATGGGACATACATAAGGTTATACTAAGTAATAAGTAATATGTAATATGTGTAGACTTGATGGGACATATATAAGGCTATACTAAGTAATAAGTAACAGTAATATGTATAGACTTGATGGGAAATACATAAGGCTATCCTAAGTAATAAGTAACATGTGATATGTGTAGACTTGATGGGACATGCATAAGTCTATACTAAGTAATAAGTAACATGTAATATGTGTAGACTTGATGGGACATGCATAAGGCTATACTAAGTAAAAAGTAACATGTAATATGTGTAGACTTGATGGGACATGTATAAGGCTATACTAAGTAATAAGTAACATGTAATATGTGTAGACTTGATGAGACATGCATAAGGCTATACTAAGTAATAAGTAACATGTAATATGTATAGACTTAATGGGACATACATAAGGCTATACTAAGGAATAAGTAACATGTAATATGTGTAGACTTGATGGGACATACATAAGGCTATACTAAGTAATAAGTAACATGTAATATGTGTAGACTTTATGGGACATACATAAGGCTATACTAAGTAATAAGTAACATGTAATATGTGTAGACTTGATGGGACATGCATAAGGCTATACTAAGTAATAAGTAACATGTAATATGTGTAGACTTGATGGGACATGCATAAGGCTATACTAAGTAATAAGTAACATGTAATATGTGTAGACTTGATAGGACATGCATAAGGCTATACTAAGTAATAAGTAACATGTAATATGTGTAGACTTAATGGGACATACATAAGTCTATACTAAGTAATAAGTAACATGTAATATGTGTAGACTTAATGGGACATGTATAAGGCTATCCTAAGTAATAAGTAACATGTAGTATGTGTAGACTTGATGGGACATGCATAAGGCTATACTAAGTAATAAGTAACATGTAATATGTGTAGAATTGATGGGACATACATAAGGCTATCCTAAGTAATAAGTAATATGTAATATGTGTAGACTTGATCTGACATACATAAGGCTATACTAAGTAATAAGTAACATGTAATATGTGTAGACTTGATGGGACATACATAAGGCTATACTAAGTAATAAGTAACATGTAATATGTGTAGACTTGATGTGACATACATAAGGCTATACTAAGTAATAGGTAACAGTAATATGTGTAGACTTGATGGGACATACATAAGGCTATACTAAGTAATAAGTAACATTAATATGTATAGACTTGATGGGAAATACATAAGGCTATCCTAAGTAATAAGTAACATGTAATATGTGTAGACTTGATGGGACATGCATTAGGCTATCCTAAGTAATAAGTAACATATAATATGTGTAGACTTGATGTGACATGCATAAGGCTATACTAAGTAATAAGTAACATGTAATGTGTAGACTTGATGGGACATACATAAGGCTATACTAAGTAATAAGTAACATGTAATATGTGTAGACTTGATGGGACATGAATAAGGCTATCCTAAGTAATAAGTAACATGTAATATGTGTAGACTTGATGGGCCATGCATAAGGCTATACTAAGTAATAAGTAACATGTAATATGTGTAGACTTGATGGGCCATGCATAAGGCTATACTAAGTAATAAGTAACATGTAATATGTGTAGACTTGATAGGACATGCATAAGGCTATACTAAGTAATAAGTAACATGTAATATGTGTAGTCTTGATCTGACATACATAAGGCTATACTAAGTAATAAGTAACATGTAATATGTGTAGACTTGATGGGACATACATAAGGCTATACTAAGTAATAAGTGACATGTAATATGTGTAGACTTGATGGCACATACATAAGGTTATACTAAGTAATAAGTAACATGTAATATGTGTAGACTTGATGTGACATACATAAGGCTATACTAAGTAATAGGTAACAGTAATATGTGTAGACTTGATGGGACATACATAAGGCTATACTAAGTAATAAGTAACATTAATATGTATAGACTTGATGGGAAATACATAAGGCTATACTAAGTAATAGGTAACAGTAATATGTGTAGACTTGATGGGACATGCATAAGGCTATCCTAAGTAATAAGTAACATATAATATGTGTAGACTTGATGTGACATGCATAAGGCTATACTAAGTAATAAGTAACATGTAATGTGTAGACTTGATGGGACATACATAAGGCTATCCTAAGTAATAAGTAACATGTAATATGTGTAGACTTGATGGGACATGAATAAGGCTATCCTAAGTAATAAGTAACATGTAATATGTGTAGACTTGATGGGCCATGCATAAGGCTATACTAAGTAATAAGTAACATGTAATATGTGTAGACTTGATGGGCCATGCATAAGGCTATACTAAGTAATAAGTAACATGTAATATGTGTAGTCTTGATGGGACATGCATAAGGCTATACTAAGTAATAAGTAACATGTAATATGTGTAGTCTTGATCTGACATACATAAGGCTATACTAAGTAATAAGTAACATGTAATATGTGTAGACTTGATGGGACATACATAAGGCTATACTAAGTAATAAGTAACATGTAATATGTGTAGACTTGATGGCACATACATAAGGTTATACTAAGTAATAAGTAACATGTAATATGTGTAGACTTGATGTGACATACATAAGGCTATACTAAGTAATAGGTAACAGTAATATGTGTAGACTTGATGGGACATACATAAGGCTATACTAAGTAATAAGTAACATTAATATGTATAGACTTGATGGGAAATACATAAGGCTATCCTAAGTAATAAGTAACATGTAATATGTGTAGACTTGATGGGACATGCATAAGGCTATCCTAAGTAATAAGTAACATATAATATGTGTAGACTTGATGTGACATGCATAAGGCTATACTAAGTAATAAGTAACATGTAATGTGTAGACTTGATGGGACATACATAAGGCTATCCTAAGTAATAAGTAACATGTAATATGTGTAGACTTGATGGGACATGAATAAGGCTATCCTAAGTAATAAGTAACATGTAATATGTGTAGACTTGATGGGCCATGCATAAGGCTATACTAAGTAATAAGTAACATGTAATATGTGTAGACTTGATGGGCCATGCATAAGGCTATACTAAGTAATAAGTAACATGTAATATGTGTAGTCTTGATGGGACATGCATAAGGCTATACTAAGTAATAAGTAACATGTAATATGTGTAGTCTTGATCTGACATACATAAGGCTATACTAAGTAATAAGTAACATGTAATATGTGTAGACTTGATGGGACATACATAAGGCTATACTAAGTAATAAGTAACATGTAATATGTGTAGACTTGATGGCACATACATAAGGTTATACTAAGTAATAAGTAACATGTAATATGTGTAGACTTGATGGCACATACATAAGGCTATACTAAGTAATAAGTAACATGTAATATGTATAGACTTGATATGATATACATAAGGTTATACTAAGTAATAAGTAACAGTAATATGTGTAGACTTGATGGGACATACATAAGGTTATACTAAGTAATAAGTAACATGTAATATGTATAGACTTGATGGGACATACATAAGGTTATACTAAGTAATAAGTAACATGTAATATGTGTAGACTTGATGGGACATACATAAGGCTATACTAAGTAATAAGTAACATGTAATATGTGTAGACTTGATGGGACATACATAAGGCTATACTAAGTAATAAGTAACATGTAATATGTGTAGACTTGATTGGACATACATAAGGCTATACTAAGTAATAAGTAACATGTAATATGTGTAGACTTGATGGGACATACATAAGGCTATACTAAGTAATAAGTAACATGTAATATGTATAGACTTGATGGGACATACATAAGGCTATCCTAAGTAATAAGTAACATGTAATATGTGTAGACTTGATGGGACATGCATAAGGCTATCCTAAGTAATAAGTAATATGTAATATGTGTAGACTTGATGGGACATACATAAGGCTATACTAAGTAATAAGTAACATGTAATATGTGTAGAGTTGATGGGACATGTATAAGGCTATACTAAGTAATAAGTAACATGTAATATGTGTAGACTTGATGGGACATACATAAGGCTATCCTAAGTAATAAGTAACATGTAATATGTGTAGACTTGATGGGACATGCATAAGGCTATACTAAGTAATAAGTAACATGTAATATGTGTAGACTTGATGGGACATGCATAAGGTTATACTAAGTACTAAGTAATAAGTAACATGTAATATGTGTAGACTTGATGGGACATGCATAAGGCTATACTAAGTAATAAGTAACATGTAATATGTGTAGACTTGATGGGACATACATAAGGCTATACTAAGTAATAAGTAACAGTAATATGTGTAGACTTGATGGGACATACATAAGGCTATACTAAGTAATAAGTAACATGTAATATGTGTAGACGTGATGGGACATGCATAAGGTTATACTAAGTAATAAGTAACATGTAATATGTGTAGACTTGATGGGACATGCATAAGGCTATACTAAGTAATAAGTAACATGTAATATGTGCAGAACTGATGGGACATACATAAGGCTATACTAAGTAATAAGTAACATGTAATATGTGTAGACTTGATGGGACATACATAAGGCTATACTAAGTAATAAGTAACATGTAATATGTGTAGACTTGATGGGACATACATAAGGCTATACTAAGTAATAAGTAACATGTAATATGTGTAGACTTGATGGGACATGCATAAGGCTATACTAAGTAATAAGTAACATGTAATATGTGTAGACTTGATGGGACATACATAAGGTTATACTAAGTAATATGTAATATGTGTAGACTTGATGGGACATACATAAGGCTATACTAAGTAATAAGTAACATGTAATATGTGTAGACTTGATGGGACATGCATAAGGCTATAGTAAGTAATAGGTAACAGTAATATGTGTAGACTTGATCTGACATACATAAGGCGATACTAAGTAATAAGTAACATGTAATATGTGTAGACTTGATGTGACATACATAAGGCTATACTAAGTAATAAGTAACATGTAATATGTGTAGACTTGATGTGACATACATAAGGCTATACTAAGTAATAGGTAACAGTAATATGTGTAGACTTGATGGGACATACATAAGGCTATACTAAGTAATAAGTAACATTAATATGTATAGACTTGATGGGAAATACATAAGGCTATCCTAAGTAATAAGTAACATGTAATATGTGTAGACTTGATGGGACATGCATAAGGCTATCCTAAGTAATAAGTAATATGTAATATGTGTAGACTTGATGGGACATACATAAGGCTATACTAAGTAATAAGTAACATGTGATATGTGTAGACTTGATGGGACATGCATAAGTCTATACTAAGTAATAAGTAACATGTAATATGTGTAGACTTGATGGTACATGCATAAGGCTATACTAAGTAATAAGTAACATGTAATATGTGTAGACTTGATGGGACATACATAAGGCTATACTAAGTAATAAGTAACATGTGATATGTGTAGACTTGATGGGACATGCATAAGTCTATACTAAGTAATAAGTAACATGTAATATGTGTAGACTTGATGGGACATACATAAGGCTATACTAAGTAATAAGTAACATGTAATATGTGTAGACTTGATGGGACATGCATAAGTCTATACTAAGTAATAAGTAACATGTAATATGTGTAGACTTGATGGGACATGCATAAGGCTATACTAAGTAATAAGTAACATGTAATATGTGTAGACTTGATGGGACATGCATAAGGCTATACTAAGTAATAAGTAACATGTAATATGTGTAAACTTGATGGGACATACATAAGGCTATACTAAGTAATAAGTAACATGTAATATGTGTAGACTTTATGGGACATACATAAGGCTATACTAAGTAATAAGTAACATGTAATATGTGTAGACTTTATGGGACATACATAAGTCTATACTAAGTAATAAGTAACATGTAATATGTGTAGACTTGATGGGACATGCATAAGGCTATACCAAGTAATAAGTAACATGTAATATGTGTAGACTTTATGGGACATACATAAGGCTATACTAAGTAATAAGTAACATGTAATATGTGTAGACTTGATGGGACATGCATAAGGCTATACTAAGTAATAAGTAACATGTAATATGTGTAGACTTGATGGGACATGCATAAGTCTATACTAAGTAATAAGTAACATGTAATATGTGTAGACTTGATGGGACATACATAAGGCTATACTAAGTAATAAGTAACATGTGATATGTGTAGACTTGATGGGACATGCATAAGTCTATACTAAGTAATAAGTAACATGTAATATGTGTAGACTTGATGGGACATACATAAGGCTATACTAAGTAATAAGTAACATGTAATATGTGTAGACTTGATGGGACATGCATAAGTCTATACTAAGTAATAAGTAACATGTAATATGTGTAGACTTGATGGGACATGCATAAGGCTATACTAAGTAATAAGTAACATGTAATATGTGTAGACTTGATGGGACATGCATAAGGCTATACTAAGTAATAAGTAACATGTAATATGTGTAAACTTGATGGGACATACATAAGGCTATACTAAGTAATAAGTAACATGTAATATGTGTAGACTTTATGGGACATACATAAGGCTATACTAAGTAATAAGTAACATGTAATATGTGTAGACTTTATGGGACATACATAAGTCTATACTAAGTAATAAGTAACATGTAATATGTGTAGACTTGATGGGACATGCATAAGGCTATACCAAGTAATAAGTAACATGTAATATGTGTAGACTTTATGGGACATACATAAGGCTATACTAAGTAATAAGTAACATGTAATATGTGTAGACTTGATGGGACATGCATAAGGCTATACTAAGTAATAAGTAACATGTAATATGTGTAGACTTGATGGGACATGCATAAGGCTATACTAAGTAATAAGTAACATGTAATATGTGTAGACTTGATAGGACATGCATAAGGCTATACTAAGTAATAAGTAACATGTAATATGTGTAGACTTAATGGGACATGCATAAGGCTATACTAAGTAATAAGTAACATGTAATATGTGTAGACATAATGGGACATGCATAAGGTTATACTAAGTAATAAGTAACATGTAATATGTGTAGACTTAATGGGACATGCATAAGGCTATACTAAGTAATAAGTAACATGTAATATGTGTAGAATTGATGGGACATACATAAGGCTATCGTAAGTAATAAGTAACATGTAATATGTATAGACTTGATAGGACATGCATAAGGTTATACTAAGTAATAAGTAACATGTAATATCAGTAGACTTGATGGGACATGCATAAGGCTATACTAAGTAATAAGTAACATGTAATATGTGTAGACTTGATGGGACATGCATAAGGCTATACTAAGTAATAAGTAACATGTAATATGTGTAGAATTGATGGGACATACACAAGGCTATCCTAAGTAATAGGTAACATGTAATATGTGTAGACTTGATGGGACATGCATAAGGCTATACTAAGTAATAAGTAACATGTAATATGTGTAGACTTGATGGGACATGCATAAGGCTATACTAAGTAATAAGTAACATGTAATATGTGTAGAATTGATGGGACATACATAAGGCTATCCTAAGTAATAGGTAACATGTAATATGTGTAGACTTGATGGGACACGCATAAGGCTATACTAAGTAATAAGTAACATGTAATATGTGTAGACTTGATGGGACATGCATAAGGCTATACTAAGTAATAAGTAACATGTAACATGAGTAGACTTGATGGGACATACATAGAGCTATCCTAAGTAATAAGTAACATGTAATATGTGTAGACTTGATCTGACATACATAAGGCTATACTAAGTAATAAGTAACATGTAATATGTATAGACTTGATATGACATACATAAGGCTATACTAAGTAATAAGTAACATGTAATATGTGTAGACTCGATGGGACATACATAAGGCTATACTAAGTAATAAGTAACATGTAACATGTGTAGACTCGATGGGACATGCATAAGGCTATCCTAAGTAATAAGTAACATGTAATATGTGTAGACTTGATGGGACATACATAAGGTTATACTAAGTAATAAGTAATATGTAATATGTGTAGACTTGATGGGACATACATAAGGCTATACTAAGTAATAAGTAACAGTAATATGTATAGACTTGATGGGAAATACATAAGGCTATCCTAAGTAATAAGTAACATGTGATATGTGTAGACTTGATGGGACATGCATAAGTCTATACTAAGTAATAAGTAACATGTAATATGTGTAGACTTGATGGGACATGCATAAGGCTATACTAAGTAAAAAGTAACATGTAATATGTGTAGACTTGATGGGACATGTATAAGGCTATACTAAGTAATAAGTAACATGTAATATGTGTAGACTTGATGAGACATGCATAAGGCTATACTAAGTAATAAGTAACATGTAATATGTATAGACTTAATGGGACATACATAAGGCTATACTAAGGAATAAGTAACATGTAATATGTGTAGACTTGATGGGACATACATAAGGCTATACTAAGTAATAAGTAACATGTAATATGTGTAGACTTTATGGGACATACATAAGGCTATACTAAGTAATAAGTAACATGTAATATGTGTAGACTTGATGGGACATGCATAAGGCTATACTAAGTAATAAGTAACATGTAATATGTGTAGACTTGATGGGACATGCATAAGGCTATACTAAGTAATAAGTAACATGTAATATGTGTAGACTTGATAGGACATGCATAAGGCTATACTAAGTAATAAGTAACATGTAATATGTGTAGACTTAATGGGACATACATAAGTCTATACTAAGTAATAAGTAACATGTAATATGTGTAGACTTAATGGGACATGTATAAGGCTATCCTAAGTAATAAGTAACATGTAGTATGTGTAGACTTGATGGGACATGCATAAGGCTATACTAAGTAATAAGTAACATGTAATATGTGTAGAATTGATGGGACATACATAAGGCTATCCTAAGTAATAAGTAATATGTAATATGTGTAGACTTGATCTGACATACATAAGGCTATACTAAGTAATAAGTAACATGTAATATGTGTAGACTTGATGGGACATACATAAGGCTATACTAAGTAATAAGTAACATGTAATATGTGTAGACTTGATGTGACATACATAAGGCTATACTAAGTAATAGGTAACAGTAATATGTGTAGACTTGATGGGACATACATAAGGCTATACTAAGTAATAAGTAACATTAATATGTATAGACTTGATGGGAAATACATAAGGCTATCCTAAGTAATAAGTAACATGTAATATGTGTAGACTTGATGGGACATGCATTAGGCTATCCTAAGTAATAAGTAACATATAATATGTGTAGACTTGATGTGACATGCATAAGGCTATACTAAGTAATAAGTAACATGTAATGTGTAGACTTGATGGGACATACATAAGGCTATACTAAGTAATAAGTAACATGTAATATGTGTAGACTTGATGGGACATGAATAAGGCTATCCTAAGTAATAAGTAACATGTAATATGTGTAGACTTGATGGGCCATGCATAAGGCTATACTAAGTAATAAGTAACATGTAATATGTGTAGACTTGATAGGACATGCATAAGGCTATACTAAGTAATAAGTAACATGTAATATGTGTAGTCTTGATCTGACATACATAAGGCTATACTAAGTAATAAGTAACATGTAATATGTGTAGACTTGATGGGACATACATAAGGCTATACTAAGTAATAAGTAACATGTAATATGTGTAGACTTGATGGCACATACATAAGGTTATACTAAGTAATAAGTAACATGTAATATGTGTAGACTTGATGTGACATACATAAGGCTATACTAAGTAATAGGTAACAGTAATATGTGTAGACTTGATGGGACATACATAAGGCTATACTAAGTAATAAGTAACATTAATATGTATAGACTTGATGGGAAATACATAAGGCTATACTAAGTAATAGGTAACAGTAATATGTGTAGACTTGATGGGACATGCATAAGGCTATCCTAAGTAATAAGTAACATATAATATGTGTAGACTTGATGTGACATGCATAAGGCTATACTAAGTAATAAGTAACATGTAATGTGTAGACTTGATGGGACATACATAAGGCTATCCTAAGTAATAAGTAACATGTAATATGTGTAGACTTGATGGGACATGAATAAGGCTATCCTAAGTAATAAGTAACATGTAATATGTGTAGACTTGATGGGCCATGCATAAGGCTATACTAAGTAATAAGTAACATGTAATATGTGTAGACTTGATGGGCCATGCATAAGGCTATACTAAGTAATAAGTAACATGTAATATGTGTAGTCTTGATGGGACATGCATAAGGCTATACTAAGTAATAAGTAACATGTAATATGTGTAGTCTTGATCTGACATACATAAGGCTATACTAAGTAATAAGTAACATGTAATATGTGTAGACTTGATGGCACATACATAAGGTTATACTAAGTAATAAGTAACATGTAATATGTGTAGACTTGATGGCACATACATAAGGCTATACTAAGTAATAAGTAACATGTAATATGTATAGACTTGATATGATATACATAAGGTTATACTAAGTAATAAGTAACATGTAATATGTGTAGACTTGATGGGACATGCATAAGTCTATACTAAGTAATAAGTAACATGTAATATGTGTAGACTTGATGGGACATGCATAAGGTTATACTAAGTAATAAGTAACATGTAATATGTGTAGACTTGATGGGACATGCATAAGGCTATCATAAGTAACATGTAATATGTGTAGACTTGATGGGACATGCATAAGTCTATACTAAGTAATAAGTAACATGTAATATGTGTAGACTTGATGGGGCATGCATAAGGCTATACTAAGTAATAAGTAACATGTAATATGTGTAGACTTGATGGGACATGCATAAGGCTATACTAAGTAATAAGTAACATGTAATATGTGTAGACTTGATGGGACATGCATAAGGCTATACTAAGTAATAAGTAACATGTAATATGTGTAGACTTGATGGGACATACATAAGGCTATACTAAGTAATAAGTAACATGTAATATGTGTAGACTTGATGGTACATGCATAAGGCTATACTAAGTAATAAGTAACATGTAATATGTGTAGACTTGATGGGACATGCATAAGGTTATACTAAGTAATAAGTAACATGTAATATGGGTAGACTTGATGGGACATGCATAAGTCTATACTAAGTAATAAGTAACATGTAATATGTGTAGACTTGATGGGACATGCATAAGGCTATACTAAGTAATAAGTAACATGTAATATGTGTAGACTTGATGGGCCATGCATAAGGCTATACTAAGTAATAAGTAACATGTAATATGTGTAGTCTTGATGGGACATGCATAAGGCTATACTAAGTAATAAGTAACATGTAATATGTGTAGTCTTGATCTGACATACATAAGGCTATACTAAGTAATAAGTAACAGTAATATGTGTAGACTTGATGGGACATACATAAGGCTATACTAAGTAATAAGTAACATGTAATATGTGTAGAGTTGATGGGACATACATAAGGCTATCCTAAGTAATAAGTAACAGTAATATGTGTAGACTTGATGGGACATACATAAGGTTATACTAAGTAATAAGTAACATGTAATATGGGTAGACTTGATAGAACATGCATAAGGCTATCCTAAGTAATAAGCAACATGTAATATGGGTAGACTTGATGGGACATGCATAAGGCTATACTAAGTAATAAGTAACATGTAATATGTGTAAACTTGATGGGACATACATAAGTCTATACTAAGTAATAAGTAACATGTAGTATGTGTAGACTTGATGGGACATACATAAGGCTATACTAAGTAATAAGTAACATGTAATATGTGTAGACCTGATGGGACATGCATAAGGTTATACTAAGTAATAAGTAACATGTAATATGTGTAGACTTGATGGGACATGCATAAGGCTATACTAAGTAATAAGTAATATGTAATATGTGTAGACTTGATGGGACATACATAAGGCTATCCTAAGTAATAAGTAACATGTAATATGTGTAGACTTGATGGGACATACATAAGTCTATACTAAGTAATAAGTAACATGTAATATGTGTAGACTTGATGGGACATGCATAAGGTTATACTAAATAGTAAGTAACATGTAATATGTGTAGACCTGATGGGACATACATAAGGCTATACTAAGTAATAAGTAACATGTAATATGTGTAGACTTGATGGGACATACATAAGGCTATACTAAGTAATAAGTAACATGTAATATGTATAGACTTGATGGGACATACATAAGGCTATACTAAGTAATAAGTAACATGTAATATGTGTAGACTTGATGGGACATGAATAAGGCTATACTAAGTAATAAGCAACATGTAATATGTGTAGACTTGATGGGACATGCATAAGTCTATACTAAGTAATAAGTAACATGTAATATGTGTAGACTTGATGGGACATGCATAAGGCTATACTAAGTAATAAGTAACATGTAATATGTGTAGACTTGATGGGACATGCATAAGGCTATACTAAGTAATAAGTAACAGTAATATGTGTAGACTTGATGGGACATACATAAGTCTATACTAAGTAATAAGTAACATGTAATATGTGTAGACTTGATGGGACATGCATAAGGTTATACTAAGTAATAAGTAACAGTAATATGTGTAGACTTGATGGGACATGCATAAGGCTATACTAAGTAATAAGTAACATGTAATATGTGTAGACTTGATGGGACATACATAAGGCTATACTAAGTAATAAGTAACATGTAATATGTGTAGACTTGATGGGACATACATAAGACTATACTAAGTAATAAGTAACATGTAATATGTGTAGACTTGATGGGACATGCATAAGTCTATACTAAGTAATAAGTAACATGTAATATGTGTAGACTTGATGGGCCATGCATAAGGTTATACTAAGTAATAAGTAACATATAATATGTGTAGACTTGATGGGCCATGCATAAGGTTATACTAAGTAATAAGTAACATGTAATATGTGTAGACTTGATGGGACATGCATAAGGCTATACTAAGTAATAAGTAACAATAATATGTGTAGACTTGATGAGACATACATAAGACTATACTAAGTAATAAGTAACATGTAATATGTGTAGACTTGATGAGACATGCATAAGGCTATACTAAGTAATAAGTAACATGTAATATGTGTAGACTTGATGGGACATGCATAAGGCTATACTAAGTAATAAGTAACAGTAATATGGGTAGACTTGATGGGACATACATAAGGCTATACTAAGTAATAAGTAACATGTAATATGTGTAGACTTGATGGGACATGCATAAGGCTATACTAAGTAATAAGTAACATGTAATATGTGTAGACTTGATGGGAAATACATAAGGCTATACTAAGTAATAAGTAACAATAATATGTGTAGACTTGATGGGACATACATAAGGTTATACTAAGTAATAAGTGACATGTAATATGTGTAGACTTGATGGGACATGTATAAGGCTATACTAAGTAATAAGTAACATGTAATATGTGTAGACTTGATGGGACATGCATAAGGCTATACTAAGTAATAAGTAACATGTAATATGTGTAGACTTGATGGGACATGCATAAGGCTATACTAAGTAATAAGTAACATGTAATATGTGTAGACTTGATGTGACATGCATAAGGCTATCCTAAGTAATAAGTAACATGTAATATGTGTAGACGTGATGGGACATACATAAGACTATACTAAGTAATAAGTAACAATAATATGTGTAGACTTGATGGGACATACATAAGGTTATACTAAGTAATAAGTAACATGTAATATGTGTAGACTTGATGGGACATGTATAAGGCTATACTAAGTAATAAGTAACATGTAATATGTGTAGACTTGATGGGACATGCATAAGGCTATACTAAGTAATAAGTAACATGTAATATGTGTAGACTTGATGGGAGATGCATAAGGCTATACTAAGTAATAAGTAACATGTAATATGTGTAGACTTGATGGGACATACATAAGGCTATACTAAGTAATAAGTAACATGTAATATGTGTAGACTTGATGGGACATGCATAAGGCTATACTAAGTAATAAGTAACATGTAATATGTGTAGACTTGATGGGACATGCATAAGGCTATACTAAGTAATAAGTAACATGTAATATGTGTAGACTTGATGGGACATACATAAGGCTATACTAAGTAATAAGTAACATGTAATATGTGTAGACTTGATGGGACATACATAAGGCTATACTAAGTAATAAGTAACATGTAATATGTGTAGACTTGATGGGACATGCATAAGGCTATACTAAGTAATAAGTAACATGTAATATGTGTAGACTTGATGTGACATGCATAAGGCTATACTAAGCAATAAGTAACATGTAATATGTGTAGACTTGATGGGACATACATAAGGCTATACTAAGTAATAAGTAACATGTAATATGTGTAGACTTGATGTGACATGCATAAGGCTATCCTAAGTAATAAGTAACATGTAATATGTGTAGACTTGATGGGACATGCATAAGGCTATACTAAGTAATAAGTAACATGTAATATGTGTAGACTTGATGTGACATGTATAAGGCAATCCTAAGTAATAAGTAACATGTAATATGTGTAGACTTGATAAGACATACATAAGGCTATACTAAGTAATAAGTAACATGTAATATGTGTAGACTTGATGTGACATGTATAAGGCAATCCTAAGTAATAAGTAACATGTAATATGTGTAGACTTGATGTGACATGTATAAGGCAATACTAAGTAATAAGTAACATGTAATATGTGTAGACTTGATGGGACATACATAAGGTAATACTAAGTAATAAGTAACATGTAATATGTGTAGACGTGATGGGACATACATAAGGCTATACTAAGTAATAAGTAACATGTAATATATGTAGACTTGATGTGACATACATAAGGCTATACTAAGTAATAAGTAACATGGAATATGTGTAGACTTGATGGGACATACATAAGGCTATACTAAGTAATAAGTAACATGTAATATGTTTATAAACTGTCTTTTTGTCTCTGAGATTACCATAGAACAGTGCATTTGGTATACATCAGCATCTACCTGAGGCAGCACAGAGCACACTGAAATTAGCAGTACTTAGTTAACTAAAGATGAGTTGTCGCCTTAGGATTGGGAAATACTCTGTATGCACCTTGTGGATGAGCGAGTACAAACATCTGTGCACTGATAGACTCTCTCACTGAGCTGCAGTACAGGTGAATAGTTATACAACGTACAACTAAATATTGTTTACATATGAGGGTTCGAGGCTTTAGTTTGAGAATGACGTTGCCATTAAGAAAGTGAAGATTTGTACATGCAGAAGACTCACCTGATTTGGGGTAAGTGTCTATCAGGATGTCTCCGGGCCTGGCTTGGAAGGACTTGATCTGATCCCAGTTTTTGGCAATATCTTCCGCTATGGCTACACCTTCTACAGAGGTCAGTTTGCGAGGCATTGTTATTGAGGTGGTCTCTTTCTGACAGCAAACGGGTCTCAATGGTAGAAAACTACACTTAAGTGTCTCACCTAATCACTGCAACTTCACACAGTGCCAAGGAACTTTAATCCGGTCCTGACAATAAGAGGTTTGGTTACGTGCAAGGGGTGTTACATGAAATCTAAATCCAAGTTAAACACTAACATTGACCTTAATAACCATTGAGAGTATTTTCTATTGCAAAATCAACTGGCACAGAATGTGTTTGGCAGCAACTGAAGAAAACACCACCACAGTATAGACAGGTAACTCTGCCAATAACAAGGTTATAGATTCGGTCATTTAAATAATTTGCCTTGCTGTCAAATAGCTCATGACAACAATGTGATGACATTACTCAGTTACAGAGGAATTAAATAAACATGTACACATGATTTCCTAAAGATTAGATAGTGAGTTAGGTTGCACATACAATATTCTGCAGTTTCTGATGACAAATACACAGTCTCATGTGTCTTTATTGTGCGTCTAAATCTCTTGGGATTTGTATTCTTCATTTGATTTGACCTGTTGGACTCATGTCAGTGGCCCTGCCTGTCTCACCACACTGCAGATGTGACAGCACATGCCTATCACTCAGGTATGTAGACTGATACCCATGAGCTTTGCTTTAGGAATAACTGGTATAAGCAGATTTGTTCACCTGATATTTCTGTACCATGTGCCTGCACAGATTGTAGAGGCAGAATGTCTAGACCCTTGTGCCAGTCAATGTAAAGGCACACCAGATGTTACTGAAATACACAAGACACCCTCTATACTGCAGGCACGTGCACAGCTACAAGAGAATGTCTGGGGCAAACTCTGCTTATACTGGGTAATAGCTTGATTTACATCGTATGTATATTACTGAAATACACAAGATGACCTCTATACTTCCCACCTTGCATACCGCTGTAGCCATGCCGACTTCCCACCTTGCACAGCACAGAAGCCATGCCCATGCTGGCCTTGCACAACCTCCCAACTTGAACACCGCTGAAGCCATGCCCATGCTGACCTGCCAACTTGCACACCAATACAATATAATGCGAATGCGGATCTCACACCTTGCACACCAATGAAGCCATGCCCATGCTACCTCCCACCTTGCACATATTGCTGAAGCCATGCCCATGATGACCTCTCACCTTGCACACCTCTGAAGCCATGCCCATGATGACCTCTCCCCTTGCACACCTCTGAAGCCATGCCCATGATGACCTCTCACCTTACACACACTGCTAAAGCCATGCCCATGCTACCTCCCACCTTGCACACACTGCTAAAGCCATGCCCATGCTACCTCCCACCTTGAACACCGCTGAAGCCATGCCCATGCTGACCTCCCACCTTGAACACCGCTGAAGCCATGCCCATGATGACCTCAACTTGCATACCACTGAAGCCATGCCAACTTCCCACCTTGCACACCACTGAAGCCATGCTGACTTCCCACCGTGCACAGCACGGAAGCCATGCCCATGCTGTCCTTGCACACTAATGAAGCCATGCCACCTCCCACACCACTGAAGCCATGCCCATGATGACCTCTCACCTTGCACACCGCTGAAGCCATGCCGACATCCCACCTTGCACAGCACGGAAGCCATGCCCATGCTGACCTCCCACCTTGAACACTGCTTAAGCCATATCCTTTTCTGCATTTATTGCTATGTTAAGATGCTGTCCCTACATGGTGAAATATATGTATTGCTATGTAAAGATGCTGTCCCAACACATAACATTGTACTTAGCAATACATATATTACACCACAGTGATGGTGAAGTACAATGTTATATGTGTAGGGACTGCATCTTTACATAGCAATAAACAGATAACAGTGATGCTGTCCTTACACATAACGTTGTACCTAGCCATCTTTACATAGCCGTGTGTTATCTATTCATTGCTATGTAAAGATGTTTTCCTTAACATGGCCACAACAGGATAAACAAATAAAGTAAAAGGGGCAAGTCTCTGGCACGGAATACAAAACCTGTAGAACACCTGGCTTACCACACTTTACAATTAGACTGCTTTACTCCCAGAGTTGCTGGCATTAGTTACAATTTTGGTTCCCAGGTGCAGCTTGTGATAATCTGTTGTAATTAGATATCTTGTGACAGGTATACAGCCCACAGAAAAATAAATGAGCTAAATCCTTTCTGCAGCAGTAATATGGGCACACAGCTACTGGGTCAGAGTGCAGAGGGTGCCGCAAGTCTGGGTGACTGCAGTACTACTGGTCCGCACTGAAACCTTACACATGCAATGTACCCTAAATTACTCTGCCCTTTAATTTGTTCTTAATGATCTATCTTACCTGACCATATTAAATTGTTTAAAAAACAAAATTTATGATTACCAGATACATTTATTTTCCTGGCATAGAGAGTCCATTATTCCATTCATTACAGTTAGGAAATTCAATGCCTGGCTACCCGGAGGAGGGCAGACACCCCAACCAAAGCTTAAGATCATTTCCCATGCTCTCCCAATTATTTGGCTGAGGAAATAAGGAGAAACCTAGGGGTAGAAAGGTGCCAGAAGGATAAAAAAAAAAAACCTTTACCCTAGAGAAATAAGGGCAGGTTGGTGGACTCCTTGCCAGGAAAGGAAAGAATTTATCAGGTAAGCATTATTTTTTTTCTTTCCAAAGATATGGAAAGTTGACGATTCCATTCATTACTGTTGAGAATCCAGTACCCAAGCTAGAGGACATAGAATAGACAGGGAAGGAGAACTAAAATCAGGACTGAAGGCACCACCACTTGAAGCACCTTTCTCCTGAAGGAAGCCTCAGCTGGGGCAAAAACAACTAACTTGTAAAATTTAGAAAAAAAAGTGTGCAGAGGACCAGGTAGCCGCTTTACAGAATTGTTCCATAGAAGCTTTGTTCTTAAATGCCCAAGAGGACAGCACGGGTAGAGTAAGCTGTAATTTTCACAGGAGGTTGCTGACCAGCTTCCTCATAAGCCAAGCAAATGACACTCCTCAGCCAGAAGAAAAGAGTAGTCACAGTGGCTTTTTCTTTCATGTAATTAGCAAGAGTCCATGAGCTAGTGACGTATGGGATATACATTCCTACCAGGAGGGGCAAAGTTTCCCAAACCTTAAAATGCCTATAAATACACCCCTCACCACACCCACAATTCAGTTTTACAAACTTTGCCTCCTATGGAGGTGGTGAAGTAAGTTTGTGCTAGATTCTACGTTGATATGCGCTCTGCAGCAGGTTGGAGCCCGGTTTTCCTCTCAGCGTGCAGTGAATGTCAGAGGGATGTGAGGAGAGTATTGCCTATTTTGAATGCAGTGATCTCCTTCTACGGGGTCTATTTCATAGGTTCTCTGTTATCGGTCGTAGAGATTCATCTCTTACCTCCCTTTTCAGATCGACAATATACTCTTATTTATATACCATTACCTCTGCTGATTCTCGTTTCAGTACTGGTTTGGCTTTCTACAAACATGTAGATGAGTGTCCTGGGGTAAGTAAGTCTTATTTTCTGTGACACTCTAAGCTATGGTTGGGCACTTTGTTTATAAAGTTCTAAATATATGTATTCAAACATTTATTTGCCTTGACTCAGGATGTTCAACATTCCTTATTTTCAGACAGTCAGTTTCATATTTAGGATAATGCACTTGAATCATTTATTTTTCTTACCTTAAAAATTTGACTTTTTTTCCCTGTGGGCTGTTAGGCTCGCGGGGGCTGAAAATGCTTCATTTTATTGCGTCATTCTTGGCGCAGACTTTTTTGGCGCAAAAAATCTTTTCTGTTTCCGGCGTCATACGTGTCGCCGGAAGTTGCGTCATTTTTTACGTTCTTTTGCGCCAAAGATGTCGGCGTTCCGGATGTGGCGTCATTTTTGGCGGCAAAAAGCATTTAGGCGCCAAATAATGTGGGCGTCTTATTTGGCGCTAAAAAATATGGGCGTCGCTTTTGTCTCCACATTATTTAAGTCTCATTTTTCTTTGCTTCTGGTTGCTAGAAGCTTGTTCATTGGCATTTTTTCCCATTCCTGAAACTGTCATTTAAGGAATTTGATCAATTTTGCTTTATATGTTGTTTTTTCTCTTACATATTGCAAGATGTCTCACGTGGCATCTGAGTCAGAAGATACTTCAGGAAAATCGCTGTCTGGTGCTGGAACTACCAAAGCTAAGTGTATCTGCTGTAAACTTTTGGTAGCTATTCCTCCAGCTGTTGTTTGTATTAATTGTCATGACAAACTTGTTAATGCAGATAATATTTCCTTTAGTAAAGTACCATTGCCTGTTGCAGTTCCTTCAACATCTAATGTTCAGAATGTTCCTGATTACATAAGAGATTTTGTTTCTGAATCCATCAAGAAGGCTATGTCTGTTATTCCTCCTTCTAGTAAACATAAACAATCTTTTAAAACTTCTCTTTATACAGATGAATTTTTAAATGAACATCATCATTCTGATTCTGATGACTCTTCTGGTTCAGAGGATTCTGTTTCAGAGATTGATGCTGATAAATCTTCATATTTATTTCAAATGGAATTTATTCGTTCTTTACTTAAAGAAGTACTAATTGCTTTAGAAATTGAGGATTCTGGTCCTCTTGATACTAATTCTAAACGTTTAGATAAGGTGTTTAAATCTCCTGTGGTTATTCCAGAAGTTTTTCCTGTTCCTAGTGCTATTTCTGAAGTAATTTCCAGAGAATGGGATAAATTGGGTAATTCATTTACTCCTTCTAAACGTTTTACGCAATTATATCCTGTGCCGTCTGACAGATTAGAATTTTGGGACAAAATCCCTAGAGTTGATGGGGCTATTTCTACCCTTGCTAAACGTACTACTATTCCTACGTCAGATGGTACTTCGTTTAAGGATCCTTTAGATAGGAAAATTGAATCCTTTCTAAGAAAAGCTTATCTGTGTTCAGGTAATCTTCTTAGACCTGCTATATCATTGGCTGATGTTGCTGCAGCTTCAACTTTTTGGTTGGAAACTTTAGCGCAACAAGTAACAGATCATGATTCTCATAATATTATTATTCTTCTTCAACATGCTAATAATTTTATCTGTGATGCCATTTTTGATATTATCAGAGTTGATGTCAGGTTTATGTCTCTAGCTATTTTAGCTAGAAGAGCTTTATGGCTTAAAACTTGGAATGCTGATATGGCTTCTAAATCAACTCTACTTTCCATTTCTTTCCAGGGTAACAAATTATTTGGTTCTCAGTTGGATTCTATTATCTCAACTGTTACTGGTGGGAAAGGAACTTTTTTACCACAGGATAAAAAATCTAAGGGTAAAAACAGGGCTAATAATCGTTTTCGTTCCTTTCGTTTCAACAAAGAACAAAAGCCTGATCCTTCATCCTCAGGAGCAGTTTCAGTTTGGTAACCATCTCCAGTCTGGAATAAATCCAAGCCTTCTAGAAAAGCAAAGCCAGCTTCTAAGTCCACATGAAGGTGTGGCCCTCATTCCAGCTCAGCTGGTAGGGGGCAGGTTACGTTTTTTCAAAGAAATTTGGATCAATTCTGTTCACAATCTTTGGATTCAGAACATTGTTTCAGAAGGGTACAGAATTGGTTTCAAGATGAGACCTCCTGCAAAGAGATTTTTTCTTTCCCGTGTCCCAGTAAATCCAGTGAAAGCTCAAGTATTTCTGAATTGTGTTTCAGATCTAGAGTTGGCTGGAGTAATTATGCCAGTTCCAGTTCTGGAACAGGGGATGGGGTTTTATTCAAATCTCTTCATTGTACCAAAGAAGGAGAATTCCTTCAGACCAGTTCTGGATCTAAAAATATTGAATCGTTATGTAAGGATACCAACGTTCAAAATGGTAACTGTAAGGACTATCTTGCCTTTTGTTCAGCAAGGGCATTATATGTCCACAATAGATTTGCAGGATGCATATCTGCATATTCCGATTCATCCAGATCATTATCAGTTCCTGAGATTCTCTTTTCTGGACAAGCATTACCAGTTTGTGGCTCTGCCGTTTGGCCTAGCTACAGCTCCAAGAATTTTTACAAAGGTTCTCGGTGCCCTTCTGTCTGTAATCAGAGAACAGGGTATTGTGGTATTTCCTTATTTGGACGATATCTTGGTACTTGCTCAGTCTTTACATTTAGCAGAATCTCATACGAATCGACTTGTGTTGTTTCTTCAAGATCATGGTTGGAGGATCAATTCACTAAAAAGTTCATTGATTCCTCAGACAAGGGTAACCTTTCTGGGTTTCCAGATAGATTCAGTGTCCATGACTCTGTCTTTGACAGACAAGAGACGTCTAAAATTGATTTCAGCTTGTCGAAAACCTTCAGTCACAATCATTCCCTTCGGTAGCCTTATGCATGGAAATTCTAGGTCTTATGACTGCTGCATCGGACGCGATCCCCTTTGCTCGTTTTCACATGCGACCTCTTCAGCTCTGTATGCTGAATCAATGGTGCAGGGATTACACAAAGATATCTCAATTAATATCTTTAAAACCGATTGTACGACACTCTCTAACGTGGTGGACAGATCACCATCGTTTGATTCAGGGGGCTTCTTTTGTGCTTCCGACCTGGACTGTAATTTCAACAGATGCAAGTCTCACAGGTTGGGGAGCTGTGTGGGGATCTCTGACGGCACAAGGAGTTTGGGAATCTCAGGAGGTGAGATTACCGATCAATATTTTGGAACTCCGTGCAATTTTCAGAGCTCTTCAGTCTTGGCCTCTTCTGAAGAGAGAATCGTTCATTTGTTTTCAGACAGACAATGTCACAACTGTGGCATACATCAATCATTAAGGAGGGACTCACAGTCCTCTGGCTATGAAAGAAGTATCTCGAATTCTGGTTTGGGCGGAATCCAGCTCCTGTCTAATCTCTGCGGTTCATATCCCAGGTATAGACAATTGGGAAGCGGATTATCTCAGTCGCCAAACGTTGCATCCGGGCGAATGGTCTCTTCACCCAGAGGTATTTCTTCAGATTGTTCAAATGTGGGAGCTTCCAGAAATAGATCTGATGGCGTCTCATCTAAACAAGAAACTTCCCAGGTATCTGTCCAGATCCCGGGATCCTCAGGCGGAAGCAGTGGGTGCATTATCACTTAATTGGAAGTATCATCCTGCCTATATCTTTCCGCCTCTAGTTCTTCTTCCAAGAGTAATCTCCAAGATTCTGAAGGAATGCTCGTTTGTTCTGCTGATAGCTCCGGCATGGCCTCACAGGTTTTGGTATGCGGATCTTGTCCGGATGGCCTCTTGCCATCCGTGGACTCTTCCGCTAAGACCAGACCTTCTGTCGCAAGGTTCTTTTTTCCATCAGGATCTCAAATCCTTAAATTTAAAGGTATGGAGATTGAACGCTTGATTCTTGGTCAAAGAGGTTTCTCTGACTCTGTGATTACTACTATGTTACAGGCTCGTAAATCTGTATCCAGAGAGATATATTATAGAGTCTGGAAGACTTATATTTCTTGGTGTCTTTCTCATCATTTTTCTTGGCATTCTTTTAGAATTCCGAGAATTTTACAGTTTCTTCAGGATGGTTTAGATAAAGGTTTATCCGCAAGTTCTTTGAAAGGACAAATCTCTGCTCTTTCTGTTCTTTTTCACAGAAAGATTGCTAATCTTCCTGATATTCATTGTTTTGTACAAGCTTTGGTTCGTATAAAACCTGTCATTAAGTCAATTTCTCCTCCTTGGAGTTTGAATTTGGTTCTGGGGGCTCTTCAAGCTCCTCCGTTTGAACCTATGCATTCATTGGACATTAAATTACTTTCTTGGAAAGTTTTGTTCCTTTTGGCGATCTCTTCTGCCAGAAGAGTCTCTGAATTATCTGCTCTTTCTTGTGAGTCTCCTTTTCTGATTTTTCATCAGGATAAGGCGGTGTTGCGAACTTCTTTTGAATTTTTACCTAAAGTTGTGAATTCCAACAACATTAGTAGAGAAATTGTGGTTCCTTCATTATGTCCTAATCCTAAGAATTCTAAGGAGAAATCGTTGCATTCTTTGGATGTTGTTAGAGCTTTGAAATATTATGTTGAAGCTACTAAGTCTTTCCGAAAGACTTCTAGTCTATTTGTTATCTTTTCCGGTTCTAGAAAAGGCCAGAAAGCTTCTGCCATTTCTTTGGCATCTTGGTTGAAATCTTTAATTCATCATGCCTATGTCGAGTCGGGTAAAACTCCGCCTCAAAGGATTACAGCTCATTCTACTAGGTCAGTTTCTACTTCCTGGGCGTTTAGGAATGAAGCTTCGGTTGATCAGATTTGCAAAGCAGCAACTTGGTCCTCTTTGCATACTTTTACTAAATTCTACCATTTTGATGTATTTTCTTCTTCTGAAGCAGTTTTTGGTAGAAAAGTACTTCAGGCAGCGGTTTCAGTTTGAATCTTCTGTTTATGTTTTTCATTAAACTTTATTTTGGGTGTGGATTATTTTCAGCAGGAATTGGCTGTCTTTATTTTATCCCTCCCTCTCTAGTAACTCTTGCGTGGAAAGATCCACATCTTGGGTAGTCATTATCCCATACGTCACTAGCTCATGGACTCTTGCTAATTACATGAAAGAAAACATAATTTATGTAAGAACTTACCTGATAAATTCATTTCTTTCATATTAGCAAGAGTCCATGAGGCCCGCCCTTTTTTGTGGTGGTTATGATTTTTTTGTATAAAGCACAATTATTCCAATTCCTTATTTTATATGCTTTCGCACTTTTTTCTTATCACCCCATTTCTTGGCTATTCGTTAAACTGAATTGTGGGTGTGGTGAGGGGTGTATTTATAGGCATTTTAAGGTTTGGGAAACTTTGCCCCTCCTGGTAGGAATGTATATCCCATACGTCACTAGCTCATGGACTCTTGCTAATATGAAAGAAATGAATTTATCAGGTAAGTTCTTACATAAATTATGTTTTTTACCCTTGCACTTACCTGCGAATACCACAAAAGAGGAAGATTGTCTAAACTCCTTGGTAGCATGGAGATAGAACTTTAAGGCACAAACCACATCCAGATTGTGTAATAAACATTCCTTCTGAGAGGAAGGATTAGGACAAAGAAGGGACCACAATCTCTTAGTTGATTTTGCAGTCAGAGACCACTTTAGGAAGAAAACCCAACTTGGTTCAAAGAACAGCCTTACCCGCATTAAATATTTTAGAATCACACTGTAACGCAGATAATTCCGACACACTGCGAGCAGAAGAAATAGCCAAAAAAATACAAAAAAACTTTAATATCAACATAATGCATAGGCTCAAACAGAGCCTGTTAAAAAAACACAAATAACTATATCTGCTGAGATAAGTCTGAATGATCGCTGTTCCATTGTCTGAGCATACAGTTGTAGAGGTCGCCGATGAAAGCAAGCAAAAGGAATAAAATGTCCATGGCCGACACCATGAGGCCTAGACTTCCATGCATTCCACCAGCAAGAGGCATGCAGCTGATTGCAAAGAGAGGCAAGACGAGAGAAGTTTGGATCGTCTCAGATCAGTCAGGAAGATTTTCATGGAAACCGAATCTGATTGTTCCCAGAAAACAGACCCTGGGGTTGGGAACCAGGCAACTTTTCCATATTTATCTTACACCCATGGACTGAGTGAGATCTTGCCAAAGGAAAATATGGAGCCAAGATATGGTCCAGGTAAGGAGCCACTGCGATCCCTTGTGTCCTGGCCACAGCTAAGAGTGGTCCCAGAACCTTTGTAAAAATTACCAACGGGAAAATCCATGTTAGAGGCAAAGTGACTGGGGGAGTAGGGGAAGTGGGAGAGATCTTAAGCTTTGGCTGGGGTGTCTACCCCTCCTGGTGTCCAGGCGTTGAATTTCCAGTAATGGATGGAATTGTTGACTCTCCATGCCTTTGGAAAGAAATGACTGTCCCTTTAAATGAACTATTTCAAATGTCGAAGTAAAGGAGTTAACACCAGAATTTGTCATTTTAAAAAAGATAATCCCTTTATTACCCATTCCCCAATTTTGCATAACCAACACTGTTATATTAATATAGTTTTTACCTCTGAAATTAACTTGTAGCACCTTGAGACCCTCACGGGTGATTAGTTCACACTCTATGAGTAACCGATAGATAGAATCTAAGCATCTTCTGACAGGCCCCTGATCACATGACATTCTAAGCCAATTAGTGCAGTGATCTGCCACAATCCACAGGCGTGAGCACAATGTTATCTATATGGTTTAGATTTATTAGCTCTCCCGTTATGAAAAGCAAATTAAAAAAGCACGTGATAGAGGCGGCCTTCAAGGGCTTAGACATTATCCTGAGCCTTCCTAGGTTTAGCTTTCAAACAATACCAAGAGAACAAAGCAAACTTGGTGATAAAATTTGGAAAGTTTAAAATTACATGCCCTATTTGAAACAGTTTATTTTTGGACTTGACTGACCCTTTAACTGTGGCATCTCTATCTATACTGAATGTTTCTACACATTAGACACAAAAAAGAAATTTATGCTTACCTGATAAATTGATTTCTTCTACGATACGACGAGTCCACGGATTCATCCTTTACTTGTGGGATATTATCTCCTGCTAACAGGAAGTGGCAAACAGTACCACAACAGAGCTGTCTATATAGCTCCTCCCTTGACTCCACCCCCCAGTCATTCAACCGAAGGTATAGGAAGAAAAAGGAGAAACTAAAAGGTGCAGAGGTGACTGAAGTTTTAAACACAAAAAAATAATCTGTCAAAAATTGACAGGGAGGGCCGTGGACTTGTCGTATCGTAGAAGAAATCAATTTATCAGGTAAGCATAAATTTCCTTTTCTTCTACTAGATACGACGAGTCCACGGATTCATCCTTTACTTGTGGGAAACAATACCAAAGCTACAGGACACGGATGAACGGGAGGGACAAGAAAGATACCTAAACAGAAGGCACCACTGCTTGAAGAACTTTTCTCCCCAAAATAGCCTCAGAAGAAGCAAAGGTATCAAATTTGTAAAATTTGGAAAAAGTATGAAGGGAGGACTAAGTCGCAGCCTTACAAATCTGTTCAACAGAAGCATAGTTTTGAAAAGCCCATGTGGAAGCCACCGCTCTAGTAGAATGAGCTGTAATTTTTTTCAGGAGGCTGCTGTCCAGCAGTCTCGTATGCCAAACAGATGATACTTTTCAACCAAAAAGAAAGAGAGGTAGCCGTAGCTTTTTGACCCCTACGCTTTCCAGAATAGACAACAAATAGAGAAGGTGTTTGACGGAAATCCTTGGTCGCTTGCAAGTGAAACTTCAAGGCTCGAACCACGTCCAAGTTATGTAACAGACGCTCCTTCTTAGAAGAAGGACTAGGATATAGAGAAGGAACAACAATTTCCTGATTAATATTCTTATTTGAAACCACCTTAGGAAGCAATCCAGGTTTAGTGCGCAAAACCACCTTATCAGAATGGAATATAAGATAAGGCGAGTCGCATTGTAACGCAGAAAGCTCAAAAACTCTTCGAAGAGATAGCAACTAAAAACAGAACTTTCCAAGATAGAAGTTTAATATCAATGGAATGCATGGATTCAAACGGAACCCCTTGAAGAACATTTAGAACTAAATTCAAACTCCATGGCTGAGCAACAGGTTTAAACACAGGCACTAAAGCCTGACAAAACGACTGAATGTCTGGGACATCTGCCAGACGCTTGTTTAGTAAGATTGACGAAGTAGAAATCTGTCCCTTTAAGGAACTAGCTGACAATCCCTTCTCCAATCCTTCTTGGAGAAAAGACAAAATCCTAGGAATCCTGATCTTACTCCATGAGTAGCCCTTGGATTCGCACCAATAAAGATATTTACGCCATATCTTATGGTAAATTTTCCTAGTGACAGGCTTTCAAGCCTGAATCAAGGTATCAATGACCGACTCAGAGAATCCCCGTTTAGATAAGATCAAGCGTTCAATCTCCATGCAGTCAGTTGCAGATAAATTAAATTTGGATGTTGGAACGGACCTTGAATGAGAAGGTCCTGTCTCAGTGGCAGTTTCCACGGTGGCAGAGATGACATTTCCACCAGATCTGCATACCAAGTCCTGCGTGGCCACGCAGGTGCTATCAAGATTACCGAAGCCCTCTCCTGTTTGATTATTGCAATCAGATGAGGTAGGAGAGGAAAAGGAGGAAACACATAAGCCAAGTTGAACGACCAAAGTACTGCTAGAGCATCCATCAGTACTGCTTGAGGGTCCCTTGATCTGAACCCGTAACAAGGAAGTTTGGCATTCTGACGAGATGCCATCAGATCCAATTCTGGTGTGCCCCATTGATGGATCAATGCCGCAAACACCTCCGGATGGAGCTACCACTCCCCCGGATGAAAAGTCTGACGACTTAGAAAATCCTCTTCCCAGTTCTCCACTCCTGGGATATATATTGCTGATAGATGGCAAGAGTGAGTCTTTGCCCATCTAATTATTTTGGAAACCTCTATCATCGCTAGAGAACTCTTTGTTCCCCCTTGATGATTGATATATGCTACAGTCGTGATATTGGAATCTTATGAATTTGGCCAAAGCCAGCTGAGGCCACGCTTGAAGCGCGTTGAATATTGCTCTCAGTTGCAGAATATTTATTGGTAGTAGTGACTCCTCCTGAGTCCAAACACCCTGAGCCTTCAGGGAATTCCAGACTGCAACCCAGCCCAAGAGGCTGGCGTCCGTCATCACTATGACCCATGCTGGCCTGCGGAAGCACATTCCCTGGGACAGATGATCCTGAGACAACCACCAATGAAGAGACTCTCTGGTCTCTAGATCCAGATTTATCCGAGGAGATAAATCCGCATAATCCCCATTCCACTGTTTGAGCATGCACAGCTGCAGTGGTCTGAGATGTAAGCGAGCAAACGGAACTATGTCCATTGCCGCTACCATTAACCCAATGACCTCCATACACTGCGCCACTGATGGCCGAGGAATGGAATGAAGTGCTCGGCAAGTAGTTAAGATATTTGATATTCTGACCTCCGTCAGATAAATTTTCATGTCTACCGAGTCTATCAGAGTTCCTAAGAATGGAACTCTTGTCAGAGGAACTAGGGAACTCTTTTTTATGTTCACCTTCCACCCGTGAGTTCTTAGAAAAGCCAACACGACGTCCGTGTGAGATTTGGCTAGCTGGTAAGTTGACGCCTGAATCAAAATATCGTCCAGATAGGAAGGGCATGACCTTTACCTCCAGTAATGTCAGAAATGATCTCCTTTAGTTCAGGCCCGAATAGGGTCTTACCCTTAAAGGGAATAGCTAAAAGTTTGGATTTAGACGACACATCAGCAGACCAAGACTTAAGCCATAACGCTCTACGCGCTAAAATGGCAAAGCCTGCATTCTTTGCCGCTAACTTAGCCATTTGAAAAGAATTAGCTAGCTTGAGAGCCTTAATTCTATCCAAAATATCATCTAATGGAGTCTCAACCTTAAGGGACTCCTCTAGAGCCTCAAACCAAAAAGCTGCTGCAGTAGTTACTAGAACAATGCACGCTATAGGTTGTAGAAGAAACCCCTCATGAATAAACAATTTCTTTAGAAGACCCTCTAATTTTTTATCCATAGGATCTTTAAAAGCACAACTGTCCTCAATAGGTATGGTTGTACGCTTAGCCAGGGTAGAAATAGCTCCCTCCACCTTAGGGACCATCTGCCAGGAATCCTGATTGGTGTCAGTTATGGGAAACATTTTCTTAAAAGTAGGAGGGGGAGAGAACGGAATGCCTGGTCTATCCCATTCCTTAGTAACAATGTCCGAAATTCTTCTAGGGACTGGGAAAAAACATTAGTGTAAGTAGGGACCTCTAGGTATTTATCCATTTTACACAATTCTCTGGTGGGATGGCAATAGGGTCACAATCATCCAGAGTCGCTAAAACCTCCCTTAGTAACAAGCGGAGGTGTTCAAGCTTAAATTTAAAGGCCGTCACATCTGAGTCTGTTAGAGGGAACATCTTTCCTGAATCAGAAAGCTCTCCCTCAGAGAGCAATCCCCCCACCCCCAACTCAGAACACTGTGAGGGTACATTGGAGATGGCCAATAAAGCATCAGAGGGCTCAGTATTTACTCTAATACATGACCTACTGCGCTTACCCTGTAAACCTGGCAGTTTAGATAATACCTCTTTAAGGGTAGTAGACATAACTGCAGCCATATCTTGCAGGGTGAAAGAATTAGACGTACTAGAAGTACTAGGCGTCTCGTGAGCGGGTGTTAAAGGTTGGGACACTTGTGGAGAATTAGATGGCAAAACCTGATTCTCTTCAGAATGAGAATCATCCTGAGACATACTTTTATCAGCTAAAATATGTTCTTTGCAATGTAAGGCCCTTTCAGTACATGAGGGACACATTTTAAGTGGGGGTTCCACAATGGCTTCTAAACACATGGAACATTGGCTTTCCTCAATGTCAGACATGTTAAAACAGGCTAGTAACGACCACAAACAGGCTTGAAAACACTTTATGTAGTGAAGAAAAAAAAATAATCTGAAAAACGGTACTGCGCCTTTAAGAGAAAAAAAGCGTACAATTTTTCCAAAACTGCTCTAAAATGATAAAATTATCCCAATTTTAGAATATATGTGACTTATCTTGCTAGCTAAGATTGCACCACAAGAAAAGGAATACTTAAACCTTAATGGTAAAAACGTTATTCAAAAAACATTATGAATTTACTAAATAACCCCTTGCACCTCGCTGTGGCGCCTACCTGTCCTCAAGGGACTGCCAAATCACTCTACCACTTCGATTAGGCCAAATCTTTCTTTTGAGGCCCACCGGAGCTGGAGCTTGCTGCTTGTATGGGAATTCAACTGCGCAACTGAGGTGTGAAAATAGGTTCCGTCCATCTACATTGATGTCTCACTGCCTTGCAAAAACCGATATAAAGCGGTCTTCAACCTAGCCATGTAGGTTTCCATATACCCAGGTCTAAAAGAAAGCCATGTGCCCCCTCCATTGCCATCAAAAATAAAAACGTTTGCTTCACACAAAAAAAACGTTAATTGTCCTCTAATAAATAAATAAAATCGTTTGCCCAACAAACATGTGTCAACCATTTTTTCAGCCCAAAAACATACAGGTCCCAGTAATACCCTTCTATTTCACATGCAGGATTACTGCTTACCCCTTCCCTTATGGGAATACTGTCAGCCAATTCTGAAATAACACAGTCTCTCACACTGAAGTTTAAGTACTCCTCAGCCATTCTGTGGGAACTACTCTGGATCCTAGTAACAACTGCTAAGATCATCAGTCTCCAGGCAGAAATCTTCATCCATCTGCTGCCTGGGAAAAAATAGCACTCACCGGTACCATTTAAAATAAAAAAGTCTTGCTTGAAGAAAATAAAAACTAACATTTTATCACCTCTTTCACTTTACCCCTCCTATCACTTAGTATAGGCAAAGAGAATGACTGGGGGGTGGAGTCAATGGAGGAGCTATATAGACCACTCTGCTGTGGTGCTCTTTGCCACTTCCTGTTAGCAGGAGGATAATATCCCACAAGTAAAGGATGAATCCGTGGACTTGTATCTAGTAGAAGAAAAGAAAATTTATGCTTACCTGATAAATGTATTTCTTTTTTGACACAATGAGTCCACGGATCATCTTAATTACTAATGGGATATTCACCTCCTGGTCAGCAGGAGGAGGCAAAGAGCACCACAGCAGAGCTGTTAAATAGCTCCTCCCTTCCCTCCCACTCCATTTATTCGACCAAAGTTAAAGGAAAGAAAGGAAAAGTCAAGGTGCAGAAGTGTCTGAAGTTTACAATAACCCAGAACCTGTCTTACAAGAACAGGGCGGGCCGTGGACTCATTGTGTAAAAAAAGAAATACATTTATCAGGTAAGTAAAAATGTTCTTTTTAATGACACGATGAGTCCACGGATAATCTTAATTACTAATGGGATTCAATACCCAAGCTAGAGTACACAGATGATACAGGAGGGACAAGACGGGAACCTAAACGGAAGGCACCACTGCTTGAACCTTTCTCACAAAAGCGGCCTCAGCCGAAGCAAGTGTGTCATATTTATAGAACTTTGAAAAAGTGTGAAGAGAGGACCAAGTTGCAGATCTGCTAATCTGTTCCACAGAAGCTTCATTCTTGAATGGCCATGAGGAAGCCACGGCCCTAGTGGAATGAGCCGTAACTCTCTCTGGAAGCTGCTGTCCAGCAGTCTCGTATGCAAAACGTATGATACTCTTCAGTCAGAAAGAAAGAAGTAGCTGTAGCTTTCTGTCCCTTACGTTTTCCTGAGAAAATCACAAACAAAGCAGAAGACTGGCGAAAATCCTTAGTCGCCTGCAGGTAAAACTTTAAAGCACGGACCACATCCAAATTGTGCAGAAGTCTTTCCTTTTGAGAAGCAGGATTAGGACACAAGGAAGGAACAACAATCTCCTGATTAATGATCCAATCATAAAAAAACTTTAGGAAGATATCCTAAATTTAGTATGTAAAACTACCTTATCTGAATGGAAAATAAGGTAAGGAGACTCGAACTGCAATGCAGAGAGCTCCAACACTCTACAAGCCGAAGAAATAGCAACAAGAAACAAAACCTTCCAAGATAACAACTTAATATCTAATTAATGCATAGGCTCAAACGGAGCCCCTTGAAGAACTTTGAGAACTAAATTAAGACTCCATGGAGGAGTAACTGGTTTGAACACAGGCCTGATCCTGACCAAGGCCTGACAAAAAGATTGAACATCTGGGACATCCGCCAGACATATGTGTAACAAAACAGATAAAGCAGAGATTTGACCCTTTAAAGAACTAGTCGATAAACCATTCTCCAAACCCTCTTGGAGAAAAGGCAATTCTAGGAATCCTAACCCTATTCCATGAGTAGCCCTTGGATTCACACCAATAAAGATATTTACACCAAATCTTATGGCAAATCCTTCTACTCACAGGCTTACGAGCCTGAATCATGGTCTCTGACCAAATCAGAAAATCCCCTCTTGGATAAAATTAAGTGTTCAATCTCCAAGCAGTCAGCTTCAGAGAAACTAGATTTGGATGAAGGAAGGGCCCCTGAATCAGAAAGTCCTTCCCCAACTGGAGTCTCCACGGTGGCAGAGATGTCATTTCCACCAGATCCGCATACCAAATCCTGCAAGGCCTGAGGAAGGAGCGCAAACGAAGGAAATAGGTATGCTAGACTGAATGTCCAAGGGACCGCCAGAGCATCTATCAGCTCCGCCTGGGAGTCCCTGGACCTCGACCCGTATCTCGGGAGCTTGGCATTCTGTCAAGATGCCATGAGCTCCGATTCCGGTTGATCCCAGTTGAGAATCAGGTTGGAGAAAACTTCTGGATGGAGTCCCCACTCCCACGGATGAAAAGTCTGTCTGCTCAGAAAGTCCGCCTCCCAATTGTCCACCCCTGGGATGTGGATCACCGACAGGTAACAAGAGGGGGCTTCTGCCCACTGGATTATTTTGGTTACCTCTGTCATCGCTAAGGAACTCGTCATTCCTCCTTGATTGATGTAAGCCACTGAAGATATGTTGTCTGACTGGAACCTGATAAACCAGAGTGAGGCTAACTGGGGCCAGGCCAGAAGGACATTGAAGATCGCCCTCAGCTCTAGAATTTTTATAGGAAGAGCAGACTCTGAGTCCAAACCCCTGTGCCTTGAGAGAGCCCCGGACTGCTCCCCACCCCAGAAGGCTGGGATCTGTTGTCACAATTACTCAAGATGGTCTGCGAAAGCAGGTTCACTGGGAGAGATGATCCAGAGACAACCACCATTGAAGAGAGTCCCTTGTCTCCTGTTCCAGAGTTATTCAAGGAGACAAGTCTGCATAATCTCAGTTTCATTGCCTGAGCATGCTTAAAGGGACACTGAACCCAAATTTTTTCTTTCGTGATTCAGATAGAGCATGCAATTTTAAGCAACTTTCTAATTTACTCCTATTATCAAAATTTCTTTATTCTCTTGGTATCTTTATTTGAAATGCAAGAATGTAAGTTTAGATGCCGGCCCATTTTTGGTGAACAACCTAGGTTGTCCTTGCTGATTGATGGATAAATTCATCCACCAATCAAAAACTGCTGTCCAGAGTACTGAACAAAGAAAAAAGCTTAGATGCCTTCTTTTTCAAATAAAGATAGCAAGAGAACGAAGAAAAAACTAAATTTATGCTTACCTGATAAATTGATTTCTTCTATGGTAAGACGAGTCCACGGATTCATCCTTTACTTGTGGGATATTATCCTTCCCTACAGGAAGTGGCAAAGAGCACCACAGTAGAGCTGTCTATATAGCTCCTCCCTTAGCTCCACCCCCAGTCATTCGACCGAAGGTACAGGAAGAAAAAGGAGAAATTACAAGGTGCAGAGGTGACTGAGTTTAAATAAAAAAATACAATCTGTCTTAAAATGACAGGGCGGGCCGTGGACTCGTCTTACCATAGAAGAAATCAATTTATCAGGTAAGCATAAATTTAGTTTTCTTCTACATAGGTAAGACGAGTCCACGGATTCATCCTTTACTTGTGGGATACAATAACAAAGCTACAGGACACGGATGAAAGGGAGGGACAAGACAGATGGTTAAACAGAAGGCACCACTGCTTGAAGAACTTTTCTCCCAAAAACAGCCTCCAAAGAAGCAAAGGTATCAAATTTGGAAAAGGTATGAAGCGAAGACCAAGTCGCAGCCTTACAAATCTGTTCAACAGAAGCATTTTTAAAAGCCCATGTGGAAGCCACCGCTCTAGTAGAGTGAGCTGTAATTCTTTCAGGAGGCTGCTGTCAAGCAGTCTCATATGCCAAACGGATGATGCTTTTTAGCCAAAAGGCCAGAGAGGTAGCCGTAGCTTTTTGACTTCTACGTTTTCCAGAATAGACAACAAACAAAGAAGATGTTTGACGGAAATCTTTGGTCGCTTGCAAGTAAAACTTTAAAGCACGAACCACGTCCAAGTTGTGCAATAGACGCTCCTTCTTAGAGGAAGGATTAGGACACAGAGAAGGAACAACAATTACCTTAATATTCTTATTAGTAACAACCTTAGGAAGGAATCCAGGTTTGGTACACAAAACCACCTTATCAGCATGGAAAACAAGATAAGGCGAGTCGCATTGCAATGCAGATAGTTCAGAAACTCTTCGAGCCGAAGAGATAGCAACTAAAAACAGAACTTTCCAAGATAAAAGCTTAATATCTATAGAATGCATAGGTTCAAACGGAACCCCTTGAAGAACTTTAAGAACTAAATTCAAACTCCATGGCGGAGCAACAGGTATAAACACAGGCTTGATTCTAACTAAAGCCTGACAGAACGACTGAACGTCTGAAACATCTGCCAGACGTTTGTGCAGTAGAATTGATAAAGCAGATATCTGTCCCTTTAAGGAACTAGCTGATAGCCCCTTCTCCAATCCTTCTTGGAGAAAGGACAAAATCCTAGGAAACCTGATTTTACTCCATGAGTAGCCTTTGGATTTGCACCAATAAAGATATTTACGCCATATCTTATGATAAATTTTCCTGGTGACAGGCTTTCGAGCCTGAATCAAGGTATCCATGACCGACTCCCCCGCTTGGATAAGATCAAGCGTTCAATCTCCAAGCAGTCAGTCGCAGAGAAACTAGATTTGGATGCTGGAACGGACCTTGAATCAGAAGGTCTTGTCTCAGTGGCAGAGTCCATGGTGGAAGAGATGACATGTCCACCAGGTCTGCATACCAAGTCCTGCGTGGCCACACAGGTGCTATCAAAATCACTGAAGCTCTCTCCTGTTTGATTCTGGCAATCAAACGAGGAAGGAGAGGAAATGGTGGAAACACATAAGCCAGGTTGAACGACCAGGGTACTGCTAGAGCATCTATCAGTACTGCCTGAGGATCCCTTGACCTGGACCCGTATCAAGGAAGTTTGGCATTCTGACGAGACACCATCAGATCCAATTCTGGTGTGCCCCATTGCTGAATCAATTGTGCAAACACCTCCGGATAGAGTTCCCACTCCCCCGGATGAAAAGTCTGACAACTTAGAAAATCCCCTTCCCAGTTCTCCACTCCTGGGATATAGATTGCTGATAGATGGCAAGAGTGAGTCTCTGCCCATTGAATTATTTTGATAACCTCTATCAATGCTAGAGAACTCTTTGTTCCCCCCTGATGATTGATATATGCTACAGTCGTGATATTGTCTGACTGGGATCTTATGAATCTGGCCGAGGCCATGCCTGAAGCGCATTGAATATCGCTCTCAGTTCTAGAATATTTATCGGGAGGAGAGCCGCCTCCTGATTCCACAATCCCTGTGCTTTCAGGGAATTCCAGGCTGGCGTCCGTCGTCACTATGACCCACGCTGGGCTGCGGAAACACATTCCCTTGGACAGATGATCCTGTAACAACCACCAAAGAAGAGAGTCTCTGGTCTCTTAGTCCAGATTTATCTGAGGAGATAAATCTGCATAATCCCCATTCCACTGTTTGAGCATGCAAAGTTGCAGTGGTCTGAGATGCAAGCGAGCAAACTGCAAAGAAGACAGAATTTTCAAAAGCTTTCCTGCGCTGCCTAATGTTGGTTAGCCTTGACTCCTGAAATATCAACCCCAATTGATATTGAATGTGTTTGTACAGAAGAGAGTTTAGGAGTATGAGGCGCAAATAAATGCTACAACCTTAAGAATCGTTTAAATGTGTCGCTATATGTATAAAGACTAAAAAACTAAAAAATACCTTCTAGTTATAAAAATATATAGTTGTCTTTATTGGTGCAATAGTTCATAAACAATTGTGAGTAAGATCAATTTTTTCAAACGGTGTACAAATATTTATAAATACAATCCTGTGTGATATCTAAGGATCTGTCTTATAAAATAGTCTATCGAGAATCTATAGGAAATCTGTAAAAAATCTATAACAGGTCTATAAAAAGTAATTAAAAAGTTATTTAAAATACATAAGGGTCATTGTGGGGTGTAGTAAAAATACATGAAGATCATAGAGTGGTGTAATAAGATTTCATGAACATGTAGGAGATAGGAGGAATTGTTCTGAGTAAATCCTGTCTTAGTATGTAAAGAGCCTGACTATGAGAGGTACATATGTGTTAGGAAAATATTCCACAACTACTCCTAAAAGGTGTAATCAATATAGACTTGCTAGTATACGTGCAATACACCTAGTACATAAAAACCTAGTGTAGTGTAAATAAACATTCAATTCGTAATTGTTACACGTCAGTGGAAGAAATTCCTCCTAGAACATATGAAATGTGGTTCAAAATCACTGAAAAGATAGTTAGTTCTTTTTCAGCAGAATACAGTCGACCGACTGAAAGAAAACTATTTTCTCTTTAAATGGTAATCGTTAATAATGTTTTTTAGAATGTATTCATCTTTTGCTATTATAAGTAATAGACAGATGCTGTGGGTGTTGTATACGTTGCCCGGGTTGTTTTTCAAGTTGCCAGAGCTCTACGGTCTAGGAGCAAACAATAAGAAAGTATGGAGCGGGGGTGTCATGATTCTGCCTAAGTCTATACCTTTAAATCAGGATCTCCTCCCTATCCTTTAGCCCTATTTAAGTCACTCCTCCTCATTGCATTGCTTGATTATTGCAGTCTGAGGGAAGTTTGTTCTAAATCTCCTTGGTCTCTGCAAACTAATTAAACCATCCTATTTTACCACTCTATGATCCTAAAGTTTTTATGGAACTATATACAAGTAACTATTTACTCAGTTACTTTCTTCTTCCTCTCCGGAATCATCAAAACAAGCTACTGAGGATTTTCTAATACCTTTAACAAGCAGATCAACGGATCGAGTCTGCTTCAAGGCGGGACTTCTCTACAAGCCTCTTTGTTTTTGTGATGTCACTCACGCGGCTGTACATCCTGTGCAGTCAGCGCGCCAGTCTCCCCACACACGCTGAACACTCAGCACAGAGCAGCACGGACATTCAATTGCTCACAGGGGGTAATTCTTATATCTAAAAGACTAACAAGGTATGTACATATCTAACACTAAAAGCATGCTAATAATGAGATCTCCAACTTTGCTCACAAATACAACCCTCTCCACCTCGTATCAAATAGGTTGTTAACAGCACATTCCCTGTCATTTCAATTGATAATAAAACAACTCCGTTGTGTCAGCTTTATCCACTAGGAGCTCTACATATTATCTTTATCGTGACTGAATATACATTGTTTTGCCTTGAGACATTATTGTGACTTACTTAAATCAAACAGTTCATTTATCTCTTATAATGCAGTCATTCACTTACTTAATTATTACTTTGTTTTGAGTCTCTCTGACTGTCAGAAATTCAGTTCAGAGATCTGTCTATTTCACTTATCCTACAATAATTACGCTTTCATACAGGTTCCCTTTTAACTAGAAATGATATCAGGGAGATAATGAAAGCAAACACTCAGAAACATAGTGATATTTTACTTTATTATAATGTTGATAAAAGTAATCTTCACAGAATAATCAAGCCTATAAAAAAAGTAAAATTTGCACTTAATTCCAGGTTAATCATGGATCTCCTAGAAATGTCTAATCAAATTACCTCACTGAATCAAAAAGTGGAAATAGCCCAAGGATTAACTGAAATAAAAAATGAGAACAGTACTTTGAAACGAATTCTCAATGAATTTATTTCTCAAAAAACCAATGAAATACCTGAACCACATGTTAATCCCCCCATACCATTTAGTGGTGATTGCACTAAATTTCGCGAATTTAAAAATGCTTGCATGTTACTCTTTACATTGAAACCTAGAACCTACCGTACTGATAAAATTAAAGTATACACTGCTATATCTTATCTCTCAGGAGAACCTGGAGCATGGGCAGATAGGTTCCTAGAAAGTGAAGACCCTCTACTAAACTCATTAGAGAATTTTTTCCTTACAATGGCAGTTCTGTATGATGACATCAACAAACAACAGACTGCAGAACAAAAGTTAAGATCCCTCAAACAAGGGAAAAGAGCAGTAGAGGATTACATAGCTGATTTTCAGCTATGGGCCACTGACTCACAGTGGAACTCAGTTAGTTTGAAAAATCAATTCCGATTAGGCCTTTCTGAACACCTGAAAGATGAACTTTCAAGGGTGGAGTTTCCAGAAACATTGGAAGCTCTCATTAAGTTAAGTATTGCCATAGATAGGAGATATCGTGAAAGAAAGAGTGAAAGACATCAATTTGAAGGCACTCTTAAGAAACCTTATCATTCCTATACTGAGAAACCCATTTCCACTCCCGTTCCAATGGAAATAGGAACTATACGTGGACCTCTAACTCAGGATGAGAAACAAAGAAGACGATTAGCCAATTTGTGTCTGTATTGTGCCAATAAGGAGCATGAAGTTGCCAGTTGCCCACTCCTTCTGCGTCAAAAGAAGGGTAAGTTAAATAAAGATTTTCAATTTGAAGTAATTAAAAAACCAACTCTCCTTGTACTAAACTTGTCTTTACAGTGGGATCTTCAACAAGTGCAGAATGAGGCAATCGTTGATTCAGGAGCCGATGATCTATTTATAGATGAATCTATTGTGAATTTAAATAAAATACCAATCATGCAGAAAAACTCTCCTGTTTTTGTAAGGGTAATAGACGGTACACAAATATTAAAGGGTCCTATCACCCACCACACAATACCACTGTTGACAATCACCCCTGACGGACATAAAGAATTCCTAACATTTGATGTTATTCCTAGATCCATTCACCCAATAATTTTAGGGTACCCGTGGCTACAGAAACATAACCCTTCTATTGACTGGTCACATAATCATATCACATTCACATCACAATACTGTTTAGACACCTGTTATCCCTACCTGCCAATAGGACATTTGACATCAGTTTTACCTGATGAATACAAAGAGTTTAGTGATGTATTCAACTTAAAACATGCTGAAACACATCCACCTCACAGGCATTTCGATTGCCCGATAGACACTAAACCTGGCATAGAAATACCATCGGGAAGGATTTTCCCTCTCTCACAGAAAGAATTAAAACATCTGAGAGAATACTTGGATGAAAATCTTAAAAAAGGTTTTATCACTCCCTCATCTTCTCCAATTGCTTCAGCAATATTCTTTGTGACAAACAAAGACGGAACATTAAGACCAATCATAGATTATCGAGCATTAAATGCTGTCACCATTAAAAATTGTTATCCATTACCACTCATCCCAGAAATAATTGAACGCCTTCATGGAGCCACCATCTTTACGAAGCTAGATCTTAAAGGCGCTTACAATTTAATTCGTATGAAGGCTGGGGATGAGTGGAAGACAGCATTTAAAACCAGATATGGATTGTTCCAATATAATGTAATGCCTTTCGGTTTAACAAATGCTCCAGCAACATTTCAATTCTTTATTAATGAAATATTTAAAGAATTAATGGATGTTTGTGTAATTGTGTATCTGGACGATATTCTCATATACTCGAAAAATTTAACAGATCACAAAAAGCATGTCAGATGGGTTTTAGCAACCCTAAGAGACCACCATTTGTATGCAAAGATGGAAAAATGTCAATTTCACAAAGACACCATCAAATTCCTAGGGTATATCATCTCACCCAAAGGTATACAAATGGATCCAGAAAAACTAACAGCTATTGCAAATTGGCCTACCCCAACCTCTATGAAATCCTTACAGAGGTTCCTGGGTTTCACCAATTTTTACAGAAAATTCATCAATCACTTCTCTTCTATCGTTCAACCTTTGACTCAACTGACTGGGAAACAGAAATACATATGGGATTCAAAAACAGAACAAGCATTTCAACAACTAAAGAAAGAATTTACTACAGCACCAGTTTTAAGGTTACCTGATCCTGAACTACCTTATACTTTGGAGGTTGACGCATCAAATGTAGGAATTGGAGCCATACTCTCACAACCAGGACAGGAAGATTCATTTCAACATCCTGTAGCCTACTTCTCTCGTCGATTAACACCTGCAGAAAGAAACTATTCAGTTGGAGATAAGGAGTTATTAGCTATGAAGTCAGCTATGGAACATTGGAGACACCTACTTGAAGGTACCACACAGCCATTTCAGGTGTTTACAGACCACAAGAATCTCCAATATCTCAAAAAGAATAAAACATTATCCTCCAGACAAGTTCGATGGGCTCTATTCCTGGATTGATTCAATTTTACCCTCACACATATACCCGGTACTAAGAATACAAAAGCTGATGCCATTTCCAGGTCTTTTGAATTAACTGAAGAATCTGAAAATATGACTCAGGTAATTCCTCTCACGAAAATAATTGGTTCCACAACCTTGGTAACATCTGACTTATATCAAGCACAACAATCTGATTTAGAAATACCTCCTATATGTTCTCCCGACTCTGAGTCAATACTTTACATGTACAAAGAAAAAATGTATGTACCGATCTGTTTGAGAAAACAGATTATTCAACAACACCATAATACTCCATTAGCGGGACACCCTGGTATCGAAAAGACGAATGAGTTAATCAATAGAAACTACTGGTGGCCGCAAATGAAAATGGCAGTTCAAGATTATATTTTCAATTGCCAAATTTGCGCAACCAAAAAGAAAGAGCACCACAAACCATATGGATTACTATGTCCACTTCCTATACCACAGAAACCTTGGGATGTTATATCCTTTGATTTCATTGTGGATTTACCACAATCACATGCTCATAACACAATAATGGTAGTTGTGGATCATCTAACGAGATTGGCTCATTTTATTCCCTTAAAGAAGACACCTACAGCCATCACAACGGCTACAGTTTTTAATGACCACATTGTCAAACTACATGGATTACCAGCATCGATTGTGTCGGATCGGGGTAGTCAGTTTACCTCTAAATTTTGGAGATATTTATGTCAAACATTGCATATAACACTTAGGTTCACTACGGCTTTTCACCCGCAATCTAACGGGCTCACTGAGCGTCTGAACCAGACCCTGGAACAGTATCTCAGATGCTTCATATCAACACAGCAGAATGATTGGTACACTCTGTTACCGAATGCTGAGTTAGCATATAACAATTCTGTTAATTCATCGACTAAAGTAACCCCATTTTATGCCACATATGGTTATCATCCCAGACCTTACCCCAACACTTTAACTTGTTCACAATCACCCTCTGTTTCAACTTACACTGACACTTTGAAGGCAGTCATGACAATGCTGCAGATTCATCTCAGTGAGGCCAAGAAGTCTCAGAAAACATATTATGACAAAAAGAGAACTCCAGCACCAGTGTATAAACTTAATGATCTTGTTTGGTTGTCCACAAAAAACATAAAACTACCAGTACCTTCTAAAAAATTAGCTGATCAATTTATTGGTCCGTTCCCTATTGTCAAAATCATTAATGACAACGCGGTGACTTTGAAACTGCCAACAGATATGCATATCCATCCCTCCTTTCATGTTTCGCTTTTGAAACCCTACCAGGGAAAAGGGATTCCGCAACCTCTTGTCTACAGATCTACAATTCTGGATCCTCTGGATTATGAAGTTGATGTGATATTGGACTCCAGACGTCGTAGAGGGACACTGGAATACCTGGTTCACTGGAAAGGTTATGATGACAGTGAAAACTCTTGGGTTCCGATTCGGGATTTGAATGCCCCGGCTCTATTGGCGGATTTTCACTCATCTTATCCTCTGAAGCCTGGACCCCAATCTTGTGGGGGGGGGGGGGGGGTTCTTGACAGGGGGGATCTGTCATGATTCTGCCTAAGTCTATACCTTTAAATCAGGATCTCCTCCCTATCCTTTAGCCCTATTTAAGTCACTCCTTCTCCTCACTGCATTGCTTGATTATTGCAGTCTGAGGGAAGTTTGTTCTAAATCTCCTTGTTCTCTGCAAACTAATTAAACCATCCTATTTTACCACTCTATGATCCTAAAGTTTTTATGGAACTATATACAAGTAACTATTTACTCAGTTACTTTCTTCTTCCTCTCCGGAATCATCAAAACAAGCTACTGAGGATTTTCTAATACCTTTAACAAGCAGATCAACGGATCGAGTCTGCTTCAAGGCGGGACTTCTCTACAAGCCTCTTTGTTTTTGTGACGTCACTCACGCGGCTGTACATCCTGTGCAGTCAGCGCGCCAGTCTCCCCACACACGCTGAACACTCAGCACAGAGCAGCACGGACATTCAATTGCTCACAGGGGGTAATTCTTATATCTAAAAGACTAACAAGGTATGTACATATCTAACACTAAAAGCATGCTAATAATGAGATCTCCAACTTTGCTCACAAATACAACCCTCTCCACCTCGTATCAAATAGGTTGTTAACAGCACATTCCCTGTCATTTCAATTGATAATAAAACAACTCTGTTGTGTCAGCTTTATCCACTTTATCACTATTCACTAGGAGCTCTACATATTATCTTTATCGTGACTGAATATACATTGTTTTGCCTTGAGACATTATTGTGACTTACTTAAATCAAACAGTTCATTTATCTCTTATAATGCAGTCATTCACTTACTTAATTATTACTTTGTTTTGAGTCTCTCTGACTGTCAGAAATTCAGTTCAGAGATCTGTCTATTTCACTTATCCTACAATAATTACGCTTTCATACAGGTTCCCTTTTAACTAGAAATGATATCAGGGAGATAATGAAAGCAAACACTCAGAAACATAGTGATATTTTACTTTATTATAATGTTGATAAAAGTAATTTTCACAGGGGGTTATTTTACTTACTTACTCCTAGCCGATTCTGGAGCCTGGATATCGATACAGCTGTTTCTTTTTAGTTCTTCCGCTCAGTTGATGTTGCCGCAGATAGCTTCTTTGTCGCTATCTTGATGTCCTCACTTGTCTGTTAGGTTTTTTTCCCTGCTCACAACTTTCAGTGCAACGGCACAAATGTAACAAAATCCAGGTTCTCTGGTTCACTAACAAATAGCGGTTACTGTGTTGCGAGGGCTTGTTTGTCAAAATGCGGTCCTTTTGTGAAGAGAGTTCAAACACCGGTAATGGTGGTAAAGTTGTCCTTGTGAACACAATAGGTAGTGTTCCTTTTTTGGCAGTAGTTCGCTACGCGTTTCGGCCGTAAACCTTGGCCTTTTTCAAGCTATACTACTGCATTACATGTTGGCGGGCTTTTTATACCCTATTTAACTTTTTTTTTAAAAACGGTCAAACGATTGAATAATGGAATAATAGTCTCATTAGTATTTCAAACATTCATATAATTGAGTAATACTCTCTTAATTACATTGTCTTTGATGGTGATAAAAATGTTTATTTAGGAAATTGTTTTGTCTCCGCTGTTTTAATGCTCAGTAGAGTAACAAGTATAACGCTGATTTGAATCTGTGCTTAAAATGTTTTTAGTGTATTGATAAAGTGCTTTGATATAGTGCATTCAACTTGAGTGTTCGCTCAAATGATCTTTTTGTATGTCGTTTTGCTTTTTTCATTTTCTATTTTCTATATTTTATATTTTATATTTTATTTTCCCATATATTTTAGTTTTCCAAATATTTATGAAAATGTTATTTTTTCTTATATCTACTGCTCCTTGATTTATATTTTCATTTTCTTATCAAAGACTATATTTTTGGTCTTTCAACAAACGAGAGAAAATGAAAAAAGCAAAACGAAATACAAAAAGATCATTTGAGCGAACACTCAAGTTGAATGCACTATATCAAAGCACTATATCAATACACTAAAAACATTTTAAGCACAGATTCAAATCAGCGTTATACTTGTTACTCTACTGAGCATTAAAACAGCGGAGACAAAACAATTTCCTAAATAAACATTTTTATCACCATCAAAGACAATGTAATTAAGAGAGTATTACTCAATTATATGAATGTTTGAAATACTAATGAGACTATTATTCCATTATTCAATCGTTTGACCGTTTTTAAAAAAAACTGAAATAGGGTATATAAAGCCCGCCAACATGTAATGCAGTAGTATAGCTTGAAAAAGGCCAAGGTTTACGGCCGAAACGCGTAGCGAACTACTGCCAAAAAAGGAACACTACCTATTGTGTTCACAAGGACAACTTTACCACCATTACCGGTGTTTGAACTCTCTTCACAAAAGGACCGCATTTTGACAAACAAGCCCTCGCAACACAGTAACCGCTATTTGTTAGCGAACCAGAGAACCTGGATTTTGTTACATTTGTGCCGTTGCACTGAAAGTTGTGAGCAGGGAAAAAAAACTAACAGACAAGTGAGGACATCAAGATAGCGACAAAGAAGCTATCTGCGGCAACATCAACTGAGCGGAAGAACTAAAAAGAAACAGCTGTATCGATATCCAGGCTCTAGAATCGGCTAGGAGTAAGTAAGTAAAATAACCCCCGCTCCTTACTTTCCTATTGTTTGCTCCTAGACCGTAGAGCTCTGGCAACTTGAAAAACAACCCGGGCAACGTATACAACACCCACAGCATCTGTCTATTACTTATAATAGCAAAAGATGAATAAATTCTAAAAAACATTATTAACGATTACCATTTAAAGAGAAAATAGTTTTCTTTCAGTCGGCCGACTGTATGCTGCTGAAAAAGAACTATCTAACTATCTTTTCAGTGATTTTGAACCACATTTCATATGTACTAGGAGGAATTTCTTCCACTGACGTGTAACAATTACGAATTGAATGTTTATTTACACTACACTAGGTTTTTATGTACTAGGTGTATTGCACGTATACTAGCAAGTCTATATTGATTACACCTTTTAGGAGTAGTTGTGGAATATTTTCCTAACACATATGTACCTCTCATAGTCAGGCTCTTTACATACTAAGACAGGATTTACTCAGAACAATCCCTCCTATCTCCTACATGTTCATGAAATCTTATTACACCACTCTATGATCTTCATGTATTTTTACTACACCCCACAATGACCCTTATGTATTTTAAATAACTTTTTAATTACTTTTTATAGACCTTTTATAGATTTTTTACAGATTTCCTATAGATTCTCGATAGACTATTTTATAAGACAGATCCTTAGATATCACACAGGATTGTATTTATAAATATTTGTACACCGTTTGAAAAAATTGATCTTACTCACAATTGTTTATGAACTATTGCACCAATAAAGACAACTATATATTTTTATAACTAGAAGGTATTTTTTAGTTTTTTAGTCTTTATACATATAGCGACACATTTAAACGATTCTTAAGGTTGTAGAATTTATTTGCGCCTCATACTCCTAAACTCTCTTCTATACAAGTGAGCAAACTGAACTATGTCCATTGCCGCTACCATTAAGCCGATTACCTCCATACACTGAGCCACTGACTGGCAAGGAATGGAATGAAGAGCTCGGCAGACGGATAAAATCTTTGATTTCCTGACCTCCGTCAGAAAATTTTTCATGTCCACCGAATCATTCAGAGTTCCCAGGAATGGAACTCTTGTGAGAGGGAGAAGTGAACTCTTTTTTACATTCACCTTCCACCCGTGAGATCTTAGAAAAGTCAACACGATGTCCGTGTGAGACTTGGCTAGTTGGTAAGTTGACGCCTGGATTAAGATATCGTCCAGATAAGGCGCCACAGCTATGCCCCGCAGCCTTAGGACCACCAGAAGGGACCCTAGCACCTTTGTGAAAATTCTGGGAGCAGTGGCCAACCAGAAGGGAAGAGCCACAAACTGGTAATGCTTGTCCAGAAAGGCGAACCTGAGGAACTGGTGATGATCTTTGTGGATAGGAATGTGTAGGGATTTCCGGTAGGAGGAGCTGTGCTGTGCAGCACACACGCTGGAGTTGGCGTGTGCACGGAGCACTGACATTACAATTCTCTCCCCATGCTGTTTCTCCCGTTGCTGGTGCAGCTTGCATCCTAGGGAGAGGGGGCGAATACACCTAAGCCCCAGCAGGAAAATTCTCCAGAGTCACACTATTTGGCTCCCTGGACAGAGCCGCTACTTTGCTGCCTAAGGTCTACCGATTGCCAGCTGCTGAGACCGGCATTTTGTGGAGTCTGCTACCACCGCTGACGTTTGTCCCTCTCTGTCAGTATGGGCTCCCACTAAGAGACCGGGGCTTCGGTGTAAGCTAGAGTGCTGTGGAGGCTGAATTGGGGCCTTTTTTTTTGGACAGTCGGCGTCTGACGGAGGGCAATAAGTACTCGTTGAGGGGCCCCTTGACCTCCTAGAGTACTGGGTAGCTTGTATCCCCTCTTGGCTCCAGCTGGTTTTGGAAATTTAGATCCCCGCAGACGTCAGTGGTGACAGAATTGACCGGATACTAGCGCCCAATCAGAGAATGCGGATAAGGTGAGCCCTCCTATACATCCAATCAGGAAACGGAGGTGTGCTGGAGCTATCGCCATAGCAGAAACGGATGGTCTACAGCGTGCCAGTTGCGCAACTTGAGGAGGGGAGCGGGTGTACGCTGTAATCCACTGAAGCCTTTAAGCTGTTTGTAGCTCCCTCAAGACCAAGGCGCATAGACTGTGAGTTTTTCATTTGCCATTCTAATACATAACTGTTGATCTCTGTCGGCTTTTCCTATTGCGGTGGCATGGAGAAGGGGTGGTGATATTGCAGCCATAAAACAGGAAGAAGGAACTTTCTTGCTATATGTATGTAACGAAAGACTGATGGTATATTAGGTTAAAATACCTGGCATGTCATATTGCTGCATTATTTCAAGAACTGAAGTCTGCAAAACAAACCCTTTATTCTATCTTTAGAGAAGGGTAAACAGAATTTCTGCAGCTCTGTTAGAGAGGACAAAAATGGACTTTCTCTAGTACTATATATCCCATACCAAGTTCAATTTATCAAGGGTCTCTGAAGGCTCAGTAATACATGTATTTTGGTGTGTATAGGATTTTTGTGTTATCCTGTTGACGCACTTATCAGTTAATTGATATTTGATTTTAGCGTGTCATCTAGAGAAGTGTTAAATAAGTTTAAATGCTATGCAATGCTGATTACCCTGCTACACTGTAAGCAACCTGTTTAGTATGTGGTGATTATTAGGGAAGGGAAAGTTCTCTCTAATATGCATATGGTTAACTCTTTTTTTTTCCCCAAATAAGATCTGGTCTCATAGGAGGTTAGAATATCCTAGCTGTAAATCCTATAAGAGGGCCTTGAGAAGCTATAATACGTATAATTTTGTTTAATCTTACACTTTATAATCTGCTTGTCAATTTTTAGAGCATCTATCTAACTGGTTAAAAGAGTAAGGAAAAGTTCTATCTGTCTAAGTGAGTGCAGGCTCTATCTAATCACTAAAAGGGAAAAAAAAAAAAAGAAAAAAAAGAAAAAAAAAAGGGAAGAGGAGGGAAAAAAAAAAAAAGAAAAAAAATATATATATATATATCTTCACGGTAATTTAACAATAGAGAAAAGGGGAAAGAGGGAAGTAAAAGAATAAGTTTGTTTCACGCGTCCTTAAGCTATACACTTTGCACGTTTGTATCGCTTGGCTTCAGCCCAGCAGGGTATGTGAGGGGTGATCCTTACATTTGTGTTTTTTTATTATATTCACGTATATTTTTTTTTTTTTTTGTTTTTGGCACGATTTGAATGGAAAAATGTATCACTCAGGGGAAATCTAACTCTCCTAAAATGCCTGTGAAAACAAAAGACAAGAAAAATAAAACAATTGATACCAGTACAGATAGTACCATGGAAACCAGCAGGCCCTCTTTTGATTCTCAAGATCTTATAGCTAAAATTTCAGAAATCTTTTCACCTCAATTTGAAGCGATCAAAAAAGAGCTAGGCTCAATTTCTACTGAAATAGGGTCACTATCCTCTGAAGTAAGGCAGTTCTCTGCAAGGTTAACAGAAGCAGAGTCCAGGATCTCTGATATAGAAGATCAGACCCATAGGCAGGCCGATATGTTACAAAAACAAGAATCTAAAATTAAAAATATGCATTTGCGCCTGGAGGATCTTGAGGATCGCTCCAGGCGTAACAACATTAGACTGGTGGGGCTCCCTGAATTATTAGAATATGAAGACTTAATAAAATTTACGTCCACAACATTACCCCTAGCTCTTGGTATGCCCCCCCACTTGCTACCTCTCACGATCGAGCGTGCTCATAGAGTAGGCCCCAAGAAGCCTTCTGCAGATGGAGTCATAAAAAGTAGAGTCTGTTTATTCAAACTCTTAAGATTCCAAGACAAAATTGATTTATTGAAATTGTTCAAAAAATCAGATCCATTAATTTTTGGAAATAGCAGATTATTATTATTCCAGGACTTCTCTTTTGAGACTTCGTCCAAAAGAAGACTAATGGCCCCTTTTTGCACACAATTAATAAATAAGGGGTTAAAGGCTCACATGGTATACCCTGCCAGAATCATAGTAGAGGATCAGGGTATTAGACACGTATTTGACGAGGTTGCAGAAGTAAAAAAATATATTGAGAGCAGTTAATCCTAGAAAACTGATTATGGAAAGCAGCTAGAGGCTACGCTTTTCGTTGCAATGTTGAATAGTAGTCTCTTAATGTTAGATATGGCAAGCAAAGTTGTTATTTTTTTATTTTTTTATTTTTTTTTGTGTATTGTCTTCACTTATCTTTTTTTTTTTTTTTTTTTTCTCTTTTCCTTTTTTCTCTCTCCGCCGCTCCCTCCTCCCGGTTCACGCCGCGCCCTCAGGTCGTTCCGATTGGGCTGACCCTTATAAATTGGCTATTTAGCCTGTTTTTAGATGGTGGAAGGGATTAAGATTTTATCTTGGAATATAGGAGGGATAGCTTCCCCCATTAAACGCAAATTAGTTATCAAAACTCTAGCAAAGTATAAACCAGATGTTGTTCTCCTTCATGAGACACATCTTAACGAGCAAGAAGCGTCTAAATTGAAGTCAAAATGGGTAGGGGAAGTAATCTCCACTACGGGGATGTCTAGAAAATGTGGGGTTGCTATTCTCTTCCATAAAGGGTTGGACTATAAGATAGATAAGGTAGAAGTAGACCCGGCTGCAAGATATATTCTTATTCAAGTGCATATAAAGAACATTAAATTTGTACTGTGTAATGTCTATGCGCCAAATAAATTCTCTAGAGAATTCTGGGAGAATATAAAAATTAAATTATTCCCTTTTATCACTGAAAATTTAATATTAGGGGGTGACTTTAATGCAACCCTATGCCCTGCTTTAGATAGATTATCTAATAAAAATAGAGCAGTCTATGAAAAAAATGCAAAATATCTATTTCAGTTCTGTGCCAGGCTTAATTTAGTAGATGTATGGCGTTTAAAAAACCCGGATAAACAGGTTTTTTCCTGTGAGTCTAAAGCACACGGTACCTTCTCTAGAATTGACTTTCTTTTAATTACAGAGAAACTTTCCATTCAGAAACTAGAGACAGGAATTGGAGATATTATCATATCAGATCATGCGATTATCTCCGTATCTCTCCTTACCTGTCTTAAAAAGAGGACTCAAATGCCTAGTTTTTATTTCCCCAGACATCTGTATACTAACCCCAAATTCGTTAACTTTTTAAGATCCTTGTGGCAGCGATACTATTCTGATAATTTAAGTTACTTTAATAAACCGGAAATTTTCTGGGAAGCGTTTAAAGCTGTTATGCGGGGGGAAATACAGACTTATGTTGGCATAGCGAAGAAAAAGAGCAGAGCACGGGAAATACAAATTGTGAACAAAGTTAGGAACTCATATAGAAATTTTTGCTTAAATCGTACCTCGGGAAATTGGAAAAAGTACCAAGATAACAGGAAGGAAAGAGATTTGCTTTTAAAACAAAAATTGTTAGAGGAAGAAGCAAAGATAAATCTTCTCTTTAAAGGAGTTCATGGCTCTTCTGCAAAATATCTGGCCAGGCTTACCAAAGTTAGAAAAAAGAAAAACGCTATTCTCGCAATTCAAACTACTAAGGGAAGATATACGGAGTCCAATGAGATCATGGAGGCTTTTTTTGATTATTATCAACAACTATATTCTAGAGTTGAAATAAAAAATGATAATCAAGATATTTTTTGGTCTATGATAAATACTCCCCAATTAAGCATTGAGGACTTAATGTTGATCAATGCCCCGATCTCATCTGATGAAATTAGAAAAGCCATAGATCACTTGAAACTGAACAAGGCCCCTGGACCAGATGGGCTCCCTGCGGAGTTATATAAATGTATTGGGGAGGTCCTACTTCCAATTTTAGAAAAACTCTTTAATTTCTACTACAGCTCAAATAAGACTATCTCTAGCTACTTCTCTGCGGCCAATATCTCTCTTATTTTAAAGAAAGGTAAAAATCCAGAGGATCTGGCTTCATATAGGCCGATCTCGGTATTGAACATAGATTACAAGATTTTGATGGCTATTATCTCTTCAAGACTATCTACCTGTCTACATAAAATCATTCATCCAGACCAAACAGGATTCATGGTAGCTAGAAATCCAGTCAAAAATATCCGTAAACTGATTAACTTTCTAGATTATGCCTGGAATGTGGATAAGGTTAGGAAGATGCCACTTTGGCAAGATGTTGCTATTCTTTCTCTGGACGCGGTCAAAGCTTTTGACTCGATTGTGTGGGAATATCTATTTAGGGCGATGGAGAAGTTTGGTTTTAAAGGGGAATTCTTACAATTCATTCTTCGTTTATATCATAATCCAATTTCCTTTCTACTTATTAATGGATCTCTATCTCCTAGAATAATATTACAGAGAGGCACCAGGCAAGGTTGCCCATTGTCTCCACTGCTCTTTAATATTGCGTTGGAACCCCTTGCGATAAGATTGAGAGATGTTTTGATAGGAGTCCCATTTGGCTTACATCGTCTTAAAATACTGCTTTACGCAGATGATGTGTTGATTTTTTTAGCCAACATTCAGCAGTCGATCTCTACAACTCTTAATGTGTTACAAGTTTTTAGTTCCTTTTCAGGTTATAAGATAAACCTAGAGAAGAGTGAATTAATGTGTATAAATAATTCCCAGTTAGCAGAACTTAATATCCCATTCAAACTGGTTGAGGTTATTAAATATCTAGGGTTAATTCTACATAAAAACCCTAAACTCTGGTATAAAGCCAACTTTGAGCCACTTTTTAAAAAAATAGGAACGGATTTGCTTCTCTGGGGCGCTTTTCCTTTGTCTATCATAGCCAGGGTTAACTTAATAAAATCAATTATTTTTCCGCGACTGCTATACCCTCTTCAGAATCTTCCTTTATTTTTATTGAATAAAGATCTTAAGCTCTTTAATACTCAAATTTCTAAATTCATTAGGAATAATAAAAGGTCTCGAATCGCGCTCTCAAGACTAATGCAAAATCGTGATTCTGCGGGACTGGCTCTTCCTAATCTTAAACTTTATAATCTGGCTGCGATGGTTAAAACGGCAATAGACTGGATTTCCGGTACTAACCTGGTGTCATCAGAAGAGCTAGAAAATCATTTGATTGCTCCATTCGCGTTAAAAGCTTTATTACATTCTCCAGTTCAGAGGCTCCCTCAGAATGTCAGCTGTCTTATTACGATTAGAAACATAGTCTCTGCTTGGCAAAAGTTTTGTGCTATTCTTGATATAGATTACTCATTCTCTGAATGGCTTCCGATTGCAAATAATCCAAATTTCTTGCCAGGTCTATATCAAAAAGTTTTCAAAGACTGGGCTGATAAAGGTCTACACTATGTAAAACAGTTATTTGATGAGAATGACCAATTACTAGTGGCGGATGCTATTTTTAACAAATATGATTTACCTAGATCTAATTTATTTGCTTATTTTCAAATCCGCCATTTTATTTCATCACAAAGTTGGTCTTCTTCCTCTTTTCCCGCCTGGTCGGATATTAAACTCTTGGTACAAAGATTTGTTGCAGGAAACTCTTCGATATCCCTGATGTATGATATTATGCTGAACAAGCAGAGTCTTCTAGTTAGGGACAACATTTGTAAGTCTTGGCTACCTCTTATCCCCTCGGTTAACCATGATAAAATTACTCAGAGCTTTGACTCTTTACGTAAGTGTAAAGTCCCGATATCTTGGAATGAATCCCATATGAAATTGATCAATAATTTCTATCTTTCACCGTGGAAAATTTCTAGATTTTATCCGACTTCGGCTAGTGTATGTCCCCGATGCTCACATGAGAGGGCAGATATGATACACATGTTTTGGACATGTCCTATGGTAAGACAACTGTGGTTAAAGATTATTTTTTGGTTCAATAAATTCTATAAAACAACAATTGGATTATCTGCGGAAGATGTTTTCTTTCTATCTCCCTCACAAGAGTCTGTTGATGATAACACTATAAATAGTTTGAATACTATTATCTTGACTGTTAGATACTCGATACTTAAAAACTGGAAAGCTAGCCGTGTACCTGGATTAGCCATGGTTTTCAGAATACTACAAGATCAAATTGCTTTTGAATCATTTCATCTTTATGAAGCATCGGAGAATCGAATCAAGAAGTTCCTTTGGAAATGGACGCCAGTTATTTTATCTTATCCATATCCTCTGCAAAAGCGGATCCTTTCTTCTTTCCTATCTTCAGTGAGCTTCGCGGAACTAACTTTACTTAATGTTTTTCCACACACCTGGATTGATAATACGGTAGGCGATCCCTAGTCGGTGGTGATCTGGGGGGGGTGGCGTGGCGTTGGGGGTGGGGACGGAGTGAGTATTATTTACTTGTATATAGCTTCTTGATCTTTTTTTTTTTTTTTTTTTTTTTCTCTCTCTCTTCTCTTTCTTCTTTTTCTTGCCTTCAGATCCCTGTAATTTTTGGTATCGAGAAGGAGGGAAAGGGGAAGGGGAACGGTGTAGGGAAGGAATATGAAAAGAGATGTAGGAAAGATACCTCTGGGTTACTATTTCTAAGGCCCAGGAGTCCTGAACGTCTCTTGCCCAAGCCTGAGCGAAGAGAGAAAGTCTGCCCCCTACTAGATCCGGTCCCAGATCGGGGGCTACCCCTTCATGCTGTCTTGGTGGCAGCAGCGGGCATCTTGGCCTGTTTACCCTTGTTCCAAGTCTGGTTAGGTCTCCAGACTGACCTGGAATGAGCAAGATTCCCCTCTTGCTTTGCGGCAGGGGAAGAGGGACCACCTTTGACGTTTTGAAAGGAACGAAAATTATTTTGTTTGGTCCTTATCTTATTCGTCTTATCCCGAGGAAGGGCATGGCCTTTCCCTCCAGTGATGTTTGAAATGATCTCTTTCAGTTTAGGCCCGAATAGGGTCTTACCCTTGAAAGGGATGGCTAAAAGTTTAGCTTTTGATGACACATCAGGAGACCAGGACTTAAGACATAACGCTCTGCGCGCTAAAATGGCAAAACCTGAATTCTTCGCCGCTAATTTAGCCAATTGAAAAGCGGCATCTGTAATGAAAGAATTAGCTAGCTTGAGAGCCCTAATTCTATCCAGAATATCCTCTAATGGAGTCTCAACCTGAAGAGCCTCGAACCAAAAGGATGCTGCAGTAGTTACAGGAACAATGCACGCTATAAGTTGGAGAAGAAAACCTTGATGAACAAATATTTTCTTCAGGAGACCCTCTAATTTTTTATCCATAGGATCTTTGAAAGCACAACTGTCCTCAATAGGTATAGTTGTACGCTTAGCCAGGGTAGAAATAGCTCTCTCCCCCTTAGGGACCGTCTGCCACGAGTCCCGCACGGCGTCTGATATGGGAAACATTTTCTTAAAAGTAGGAGGGGGAGCGAACGGAATACCTGGTCTATCCCACTCCTTAGTAACAATTTCCGAAATCCTCTTAGGGACCGGAAAAACATCAGTGTAGGCAGGAACCTCTAGGAATTTGTCCATTTTACACAATTTCTCTGGAACTACAATAGGGTCACAATCATCCAGAGTCGCTAAAACCGCCCTGAGCAATAAGCGGAGGTGTTCTAGTTTAAATTTAAAAGCCGTCATATCTGAATCTGTCTGAGGGAACATATTTTCAGAAATCTCTCCCTCAGCCAGCAAATTCCTCACTTCAGAACATGGTGAGGGTACATCGGATATGGCTAATAAAGCGTCAGAGGGCTCAGCATTTGTTCTCACACCAGACCTACTGCGCTTCCCCTGCAACCCAGGCAGCTTAGATAAAACCTCAGTGAGGGAAGTATTCATATCCTGCAGGGTGAAAGAATTAGACGCACTAGAAGTACTTGGCATCGCTTGTGCGGGTGTTAATGGTTGTGACACTTGGGGAGAATTAGATGATATAACCTGATTCTCTTCTGACTGAGAATCATCCTGCAACATACTTTTAGTAGCTAAAATATGTTCTTTACAATTTATTGACCTTTCAGTGCATGAGGGACACATTCTAAGTGGAGGTTCCACAATGGCTTCTAAACATATTGAACATTGACTTTCCTCAATGTCTGACATGTTAAACAGGCTAGTAATGACTACAAACAAGCATGAAAACACTTTTAGTGAAAAAAATAACAATCTTAAAGTGATGGTAAACTCTCCCCTTTTTAAAATCAGATCTGGAATGTAAGCGCTATTTTAGATGGAGTTTTATTCATTAGCTTTAATGAAGATGCGCTATAACTTACTTTTTATTATAGATATGAAATTCAAATACTGCATGCTCCTCCGCCCACTTCAAAAGTAAAATTTTCTGTGAGCTAACAGATTGAATTGTTGTCCAATCAGCGCTCTCCCCATATGGCACTTTTGTTGTAGCTAGAGCATTGATTGGAGAGTAATTCAATCATTTAGCTGACAGGAAAATTGAAGTGGGTGGTGTAACGTGGGGTATTTGAATTTCATATCTATATTAATAACTAAGTTATAGCGCATCTTCATTGCACATGATGAATAAAACTCCATCTAAAATAGCGCTTACATTCCAGATATGATTTTAAAAAGGGGAGAGTTTACCATCACTTTAAAAAACGGTACTGCGCCTTTAAGAGAAAAAAAGCATACACATTCTGCAAAACAGTCTAAACATGCACCAAATTTTTCAAAATTTTGTATGTAGGCACACTATATGTCAGGATTTTAGCATATGGTTGTATACCTTTAAGTTTCCTATCCAATAGTTTCATCACACCCCCTATAAAACACCTGGTCACACCTAAAGCCTTGCTTAGTATTTTGTGAACTTCCTGTAGTCACACCTTCACCTAAGCTGGAGCTAAACTTCGTTTTTCTCTCAAACCACAGACTGTCATACCTTGGAATTTCATAGTCTATTTGTGTGTGCAAAAGGATTTATTATTCTGCCATTCTTTTTTATAGACTGTCAACTCTCCTGCAAAAGAATCAGCAAGCGTATCTGTTACGCATAACATCAGAGGAGACAAATAACACCCTGTCCTATATCTACTAAACAGAATTCTGTGGAATCTACTTATCAAGGTAATCTTCTGCTGTTCCGCTACATTAAACAACTTAATTCTATCTAGAGTCACTCTGCAGCTCTCACCTTCGGCATCTGCTGTGTGCAGACTGACGTCACACGCTGAACTCTCTAACTCCTGCGGTCTCACTGCTTAGTCACCTCCCCCTCTGCAACAGAGTCTCAAGGAGCTGTTGGGGCCTAGTTATCAAGCCGTCAACCTCAAATACGCTGCGTATTCCGCAGCGTATTTGTGGCGAGGCTGATTCGCCTTAGTTATCAAAGGCTCGAGACCGGCAAAAGTAGAATTTTGTGACGTAAACTTCGATCCGCCGGACTCAGTCCGACACAGATCGATTCTTACGTCACTCCAGATGTTCCGCACACAAGTACGGCACAATCTCACTACTTTTGCTAGTTATCAAAAAACTAGCAGGTACGCTCGGCACTTTTACGGCCCAGCGTACCTGGTTTTCAAAGCGCCAGCCTGGAGGCGGCGGATCCCATAGGAATCAATGGGAGTCTGACCATAGCGAAAGTACAAGTTCGCTGCTGACAGACATCCCATTGATTCCTATGGGAGCTGTCTACACCTAACACCCTAACATGTACCCCGAGTCTAAACACCGCTAATCTGACCCCCCTACACCGCCGCAACTAAATAAAGTTATTACCCCCTAAACCGCCGCTCCCGGAGCCCACCGCAACTATAATAAATGTATTAACCCCTAAACCGCCGCTCCCTGAACCCGCCGCAACCTATATTAAATGTATTAACCCCTATCCTGCCCCCCCTACACCGTCGCCACCTATAATAAATTTATTAACCCCTATCCTGCCCCCCACTACGCCGCCGCCACTGTAATAAAATTATTAACCCCTAAACCTAAGTCTAACCCTAACCCTAACGCCCCCCTAACTTAAATAATTAATTAAATAAATCTAAATAAATTAACTCTTATTAACTAAATGAATCCTATTTAAAACTAAATACTTACCTTTAAAATAAACCCTAATATAGCTACAATATAATTAATAATTATATTATAGCTATCTTAGGATTTATATTTATTTGACAGGTAACTTTCAATTTATTTTAACCATGTACAATAACTATTAAATAGTTATTAACTATTTAATAGCTTACCTAGCTAAAATAAAGAGAAATGTACCTGTGAAATAAATCCTAACCTAAGTTACAATTACACCTAACACTACACTATACTTTAATAAATTATTCCTATTTAAAAATAAATACTTACCTGTAAAATAAACCCTAAGAAAGCTACAATGTAATTAATAATTATATTATAGCTATCTTAGGATTTATATTTATTTTACAGGTAACTTTGTATTTATTTTAGCTAGTTAGAATAGTTATTAAATAGTTATTAACTATTTAATAACTACCTAGCTAAAAGAAATACAAAATTACCTGTAAAATAAATCCTAACCTAAGTTACAATTAAACCTAATACTACACTATCATTAAATTAACTAAATAAACTACCTACAAATAACTACAATTAAATACAATTACATAAACTAACTAAAGTACAAAAAATAAAAAAAGCTAAGTTACAAAAAATAAAAAATTAAGTTACAAACATGTTAAAAATATTACAACAATTTTAAGCTACTTACACCTAATCTAAGCCCCCTAATAAAATAACAAACCCCCCAAAATAAGAAAAATCTCTACCCTATTCTAAATTAAATAAATTTCAAAGCTCTTTTACCTTACCAGCCCTTAAAAGGGCCATTTGTGGGGGCATGCCCCAAAAAGTTCAGCTCTTTTGCCTGTAAAAGAAAAATACAACCCCCCCAACATTAAAACCCACCACCCACATACCCCAAATCTAACCCAAACCCCCCTTACAAAAACCTAACACTAATCCCCTGAAGATCATCCTACCTTGAGTCGTCTTCACTCAGCCGAGCCACCGATGGAACTGAAGAGGACATCCGGAGCGGAAGAAGTTAATCCTCCAAGCGGCGCTGAAGAAATCTTCCATCCGATGAAGTCATCATCCAGGCGGCGCTGAAGAAGTCTTTGATCCGGCCGATGTCATCTTCCAAGAGGCGCTGAAGATGTCTTCTATCCGGGTGAAGTCATCTTCCAAGCCGGGTCTTGAATCTTCCTTCCGCCGACGCGGAACCACCTTCTTCACCGACGGACTACGACGAATGACGGCTCCTTTAAGGGACGTCATCCAAGATGGCGTCCCCTCAATTCCGATTGGCTGATAGGATTCTATCAGCCAATCGGAATTAAGGTAGGAAAATCTGATTGGCTGATGGAATCAGCCAATCAGATTCAAGTTCAATCCGATTGGCTGATCCAATCAGCCAATCAGATTGAGCTCGCATTCTATTGGCTGATCGGAACAGCCAATAGAATGCGAGCTCAATCTGATTGGCTGATTCCATCAGCCAATCAGATTTTTCCTACCTTAATTCCGATTGGCTGATAGAATCCTATCAGCCAATCGGAATTGAGGGGACGCCATCTTGGATGACGTCCCTTAAAGGAGCCGTCATTCGTCGTAGTCCGTCGGTGAAGAAGGTGGTTCCGCGTCGGCGGAAGGAAGATTCAAGACCCGGCTTGGAAGATGACTTCACCCGGATAGAAGACATCTTCAGCGCCTCTTGGAAGATGACATCGGCCGGATCAAAGACTTCTTCAGCGCCGCCTGGATGATGACTTCATCGGATGGAAGATTTCTTCAGCGCCGCTTGGAGGATTAACTTCTTCCGCTCCGGATGTCCTCTTCAGTTCCATCGGTGGCTCGGCTGAGTGAAGACGACTCAAGGTAGGATGATCTTCAGGGGATTAGTGTTAGGTTTTTGTAAGGGGGGTTTGGGTTAGATTAGGGGTATGTGGGTGGTGGGTTTTAATGTTGGGGGGGGTTGTATTTTTCTTTTACAGGCAAAAGAGCTGAACTTTTTGGGGCATGCCCCCACAAATGGCCCTTTTAAGGGCTGGTAAGGTAAAAGAGCTTTGAAATTTATTTAATTTAGAATAGGGTAGGGATTTTTCTTATTTTGGGGGGTTTGTTATTTTATTAGGGGGCTTAGATTAGGTGTAAGTAGCTTAAAATTGTTGTAATATTTTTAACATGTTTGTAACTTAATTTTTTATTTTTTGTAACTTAGCTTTTTTTATTTTTTGTACTTTAGTTAGTTATGTAATTGTATTTAATTGTAGTTATTTGTAGGTAGTTTATTTAGTTAATTTAATGATAGTGTAGTATTAGGTTTAATTGTAACTTAGGTTAGGATTTATTTTACAGGTAATTTTGTATTTCTTTTAGCTAGGTAGTTATTAAATAGTTAATAACTATTTAATAACTATTCTAACTAGCTAAAATAAATACAAAGTTACCTGTAAAATAAATATAAATCCTAAGGCCTAGATTTGGAGTTCGGCGGTAGCCGTCAAAACCAGCGTTAGAGGCTCCTAACGCTGGTTTTGGGCGCCCGCTGGTATTTGGAGTCAGTGATTAAAGGGTCTAACGCTCACTTTTCAGCCGCGACTTTTCCATACCGCAGATCCCCCTACGCCATTTGCGTAGCCTATATTTTCAATGGGATCTTTCTAACGCTGGTATTTAGAGTCGTTTCTGAAGTGAGCGTTAGAGCTCTAACAACAAGATTCCAGCCGCCTGAAAATAGCAGGAGTTAAGAGCTTTCTGGCTAACGCCGGTTCATAAAGCTCTTAACTACTGTACCCTAAAGTACACTAACACCCATAAACTACCTATGTACCCCTAAACCGAGCTCCCCCCCACACCGCCGCCACTCGATTAAAATTTTTAACCCCTAATCTGCCGACCGCCACCTACGTTATATTTATGTACCCCTAATCTGCTGCCCCTAACCCCGCCGACCCCTGTATTACATTTATTAACCCCTAACTTGCCCCCCACAACGTCGCCGCCAGCTACTTAAAATAATTAACCCCTAATCTTCCGACCGCAAATCGCCGGCACCTACGTTATCCCTATGTACCCCTAATCTGCTGCCCCTAACATCGCCGACCCCTATATTATATTTATTAACCCCTAATCTGCCCCCCTCAACGTCGCCGACACCTGCCTACACTTATTAACCCCTAATCTGCCGAGCGGACCTGAGCGCTACTATAATAAATGTATTAACCCCTAATCCGCCTCACTAACCCTATCATAAATAGTATTAACCCCTAATCTGCCCTCCCTAACATCGCCGACACCTAACTTCAATTATTAACCCCTAATCTGCCGACCGGAGCTCACCGCTATTCTAATAAATGGATTAACCCCTAAAGCTAAGTCTAACCCTAACACTAACACCCCCCTAAGTTAAATATAATTTACATCTAACGAAATTAATTAACTCTTATTAAATAACTTATTCCTATTTAAAGCTAAATACTTACCTGTAAAATAAATCCTAATATAGCTACAATATAAATTATAATTATATTATAGCTATTTTAGGATTAATATTTATTTTACAGGCAACTTTGTAATTATTTTAACCAGGTACAATAGCTATTAAATAGTTAAGAACTATTTAATAGTTACCTAGTTAAAATAATAACAAATTTACCTGTAAAATAAATCCTAACCTAAGATATAATTAAACCTAACACTACCCTATCAATAAAATAATTAAATAAACTACCTACAATTACCTACAATTAACCTAACACTACACTATCAATAAATTAATTAAACACAATTCCTACAAATAAATACAATTAAATAAACTAGCTAAAGTACAAAAAATAAAAAAGAACTAAGTTACAGAAAATAAAAAAATATTTACAAACATAAGAAAAATATTACAACAATTTTAAACTAATTACACCTACTCTAAGCCCCCTAATAAAATAACAAAGCCCCCCAAAATAAAAAATTCCCTACCCTATTCTAAATTAAAAAAGTTACAAGCTCTTTTACCTTACCAGCCCTGAACAGGGCCCTTTGCGGGGCATGCCCCAAGAATTTCAGCTCTTTTGCCTGTAAAAAAAAACATACAATACCCCCCCCCAACATTACAACCCACCACCCACATACCCCTAATCTAACCCAAACCCCCCTTAAATAAACCTAACACTAAGCCCCTGAAGATCTTCCTACCTTGTCTTCACCATCCAGGTATCACCGATCCGTCCTGGCTCCAAGATCTTCATCCAACCCAAGCGGGGGTTGGCGATCCATAATCCGGTCCAGAAGAGGCTCCAAAGTCTTCCTCCTATCCGGCAAGAAGAGGACATCCGGACCGGTAAACATCTTCTCCAAGCGGCATCTTCGATCTTCTTCCATCCGGAGCGAAGCGGCAGGATCCTGAAGACATCCAGCGCGGAACATCCATCCGGACCGACAACTGAACGACGAATGACTGTTCCTTTAAGGGACGTCATCCAAGATGGCGTCCCTCGAATTCCGATTGGCTGATAGGATTCTATCAGCCAATCGGAATTAAGGTAGGAATTTTCTGATTGGCTGATGGAATCAGCCAATCAGAATCAAGTTCAATCCGATTGGCTGATCCAATCAGCCAATCAGATTGAGCTCGCATTCTATTGGCTGTTCCGATCAGCCAATAGAATGCGAGCTCAATCTGATTGGCTGATTGGATCGGCCAATCGGATTGAACTAGATTCTGATTGGCTGATTCCATCAGCCAATCAGAAAATTCCTACCTTAATTCCGATTGGCTGATAGAATCCTATCAGCCAATCGGAATTCGAGGGACGCCATCTTGGATGACGTCCCTTAAAGGAACAGTCATTCGTCGTTCAGTCGTCGGTCCGGATGGATGTTCCGCGCTGGAGGTCTTCAGGATCCTGCCGCTTCGCTCCGGATGGAAGAAGATTGAAGATGCCGCTTGGAGAAGATGTTTGCCGGTCCGGATGTCCTCTTCTTGCCGGATAGGAGGAAGACTTTGGAGCCTCTTCTGGACCGGAGTATGGATCGCCAACCCCCGCTTGGGTTGGATGAAGATCTTGGAGCCAGGACGGATCGGTGATACCTGGATGGTGAAGACAAGGTAGGAAGATCTTCAGGGGCTTAGTGTTAGGTTTATTTAAGGGGGGTTTGGGTTAGATTAGGGGTATGTGGGTGGTGGGTTGTAATGTTGGGGGGGGGTATTGTATGTTTTTTTTTACAGGCAAAAGAGCTGAAATTCTTGGGGCATGCCCCGCAAAGGGCCCTGTTCAGGGCTGGTAAGGTAAAAGAGCTTGTAACTTTTTTAATTTAGAATAGGGTAGGGAATTTTTTATTTTGGGGGGCTTTGTTATTTTATTAGGGGGCTTAGAGTAGGTGTAATTAGTTTAAAATTGTTGTAATATTTTTCTTATGTTTGTAAATATTTTTTTATTTTCTGTAACTTAGTTCTTTTTTATTTTTTGTACTTTAGCTAGTTTATTTAATTTTATTTATTTGTAGGAATTGTGTTTAATTAATTTATTGATAGTGTAGTGTTAGGTTAATTGTAGGTAATTGTAGGTAGTTTATTTAATTATTTTATTGATAGGGTAGTGTTAGGTTTAATTATAACTTAGGTTAGGATTTATTTTACAGGTAAATTTGTTATTATTTTAACTAGGTAACTATTAAATAGTTCTTAACTATTTAATAGCTATTGTACCTGGTTAAAATAATTACAAAGTTGCCTGTAAAATAAATATTAATCCTAAAATAGCTATAATATAATTATAATTTATATTGTAGCTATATTAGGATTTATTTTACAGGTAAGTATTTAGCTTTAAATAGGAATAAGTTATTTAATAAGAGTTAATTTATTTCGTTAGATAAATATTATATTTAACTTAGGGGGGTGTTAGTGTTAGGGTTAGACTTAGCTTTAGGGGTTAATCCATTTATTAGAATAGCGGTGAGCTCCGATCGGAAGATTAGGGGTTAATAATTGAAGTTAGGTGTCGGCGATGTTAGGGAGGGCAGATTAGGGGTTAATACTATTTATGATAGGGTTAGTGAGGCGGATTAGGGGTTAATAACTTTATTATAGTAGCGCTCAGGTCCGCTCGGCAGATTAGGGGTTAATAAGTGTAGGCAGGTGTCGGCGACGTTGTGGGGGGCAGGTTAGGGGTTAATAAATATAATATAGGGGTCGGCGGTGTTAGGGGTAGCAGATTAGGGGTACATAGGGATAACGTAGGTGGCGGCGGTTTACGGAGCGGCAGATTAGGGGTTTAAAAAAATATGCAGGGGTCAGCGATAGCGGGGGCGGCAGATTAGGGGTTAATAAGTGTAAGGCTAGGGGTGTTTAGACTCGGGGTACATGTTAGAGTGTTAGGTGCAGACGTAGGAAGTGTTTCCCCATAGGAAACAATGGGGCTGCGTTAGGAGCTGAACGCTGCTTTTTTGCAGGTGTTAGGTTTTTTTTCAGCTCAAACAGCCCCATTGTTTCCTATGGGGGAATCGTGCACGAGCACGTTTTTGAGGCCGGCCGCGTCCGTAAGCAACTCTGGTATCGAGAGTTGCATTTGCGGTAAAAATGCTCTACGCTCCTTTTTTGGAGCCTAACGCAGCATTTGTTTGAACTCTCGATACCAGAGTTAAATTTATGGTGCGGCCAGAAAAAAGCCCGCGGAGCGTTAACAGCCCTTTTACCGCCGAACTCCAAATCTAGGCCTAAGATAGCTATAATATAATTATTAATTACATTGTAGCTATCTTAGGGTTTATTTTACAGGTAAGTATTTATTTTTAAATAGGAATAATTTATTAAAGTATAGTGTAGTGTTAGGTGTAATTGTAACTTAGGTTAGGATTTATTTCACAGGTACATTTCTCTTTATTTTAGCTAGGTAAGCTATTAAATAGTTAATAACTATTTAATAGTTATTGTACATGGTTAAAATAACTTGAAAGTTACCTGTCAAATAAATATAAATCCTAAGATAGCTAGAATATAATTCTTATTTATATTGTAGCTATATTAGGGTTTATTTTAAAGGTAAGTATTTAGTTTTAAATAGGATTCATTTAGTTAATAAGAGTTAATTTATTTAGATTTATTTAATTAATATTTAAGTTAGGGGGGCGTTAGGGTTAGACTTAGGTTTAGGGGTTAATAATTTTATTACAGTGGCGGCGGCGTAGTGGGGGGCAGGATAGGGGTTAATAAATTTATTATAGGTGGCGACGGTGTAGGGGGGGCAGGATAGGGGTTAATAGGTTTAATATAGGTTGCGGCGGGTTCATGGAGCGGCGGTTTAGGGGTTAAACTATTTATTTAGTTGCGGAGAGGTGCGGGATCAGCAGGATAGGGGTTAATAATTTTATAATAGAGGGCGACGGTGTAGGGGGGGCAGGATAGGGGTTACTAGGTATACTGTAGGTGGCAGCGGTGTCCGGGAGCGGCGGTTTAGGTTTTAATACATTTATAAGAGTTGCGGCGGGGTCTAGGAGCGGCGGTTTAGGGGTTAATACATTTATAAGAGTTGCGGCGGGGTCTAGGAGCGGCGGTTTAGGGGTTAGTAACTTTATTTAGTTGCGGGGGGCTCCGGGGGCGCCGGTATAGGGGGTAGAACAGTGTAGTTTAGTGTGAGTGCTTAGTGACAGGCTAGCAATAAAGCTGGGAAAAAGCCGAAGGGCAGCGAGATCGGATGAGTGATAACTGTCACAGTCCGCTGCTCATCGCCCCGCGGCTTTTTGACAGCTTTATTTGATAACTTAGGCGAACGTATTCAAGGTCCGCGGCGGCGAAGGTAGGCGAGCTTAGGCGGACGTATTGGGCCGGCGAAGCCAGAAAAGTAGACGGCTTGATAACTAGCCCCCGTTGTGTTCACCGGACTGTGAACTCCTTCAGAGTTAAGTAAGTTGCTTCTTTCAAACTATTCTGGAATCTATTTAAAGCTACAACTGAAATATAGACTGCATGTTTCATTTAAACTGAAGCAATTGATTTGAATCCACTTCAGCACGCTACTACCATTACAGTCTGTTTGCTAAACCCTTCCTATTAGAAAGTATTGCATTCCATTTGTTACTCTTCCTGCTTGCTAATTACTAACCTGCTAAATAGACTGCAATTAATACCTATCTAACACTGCTGTATCTGAAGCTTGCTTTAACTAAAGAATACCAGTTGAATTCGCAACTGTCTGTTAAAATAACAGTACAGTGTAAACCTAAGTAAAATCTTATCTAAGAAATACACTAATTCAAAGGCACTTCTAATAGAGCTCACTTAAAAGATTGGTGTGACAAATCAAATATATTAGACTAAGATTTTCTCCACTCTAGCTACACCATAAACCTAAGAAATATTAGGTTTATTACACTATAGGTAGTTAAGATTGCACCACAGAAAATTTTAACAAGTAATCCCTTAATGTCCAAACCAGATCGAAAATAGGCCTAGATCCGGAAAAAGACCCCTCAGCACCTTGCCACAGCCCTGCTGTGGCCCTACCTGCCCTTAGGGATTGAAAATGTCGGGTAAAAGCTTTGATTTGGCCCAAAAAATACACCAGGGCCCTCAGAAGAGCTTGCTGACAAACTGACTGCGCATCTGAGGCGCGGAAATAGGCCCCGCCGATCTCACTCAATGTTTCCTCAGCCTTAAAGAACCGCACCAGAGCGGTTGTAACTAGCCATGTGGGTTCCAAGACCCGAAAGTTAAGCCATGTGTGCCTTAATAAAGTTGCCCAAAACGTTTATTGCCCACAAAAACGTTAAAGCACTCCCATCCAAAAAAAGTTTGCTCACAAACATTTGTCATTCAGTGTCAACCATATATGTATTTGGCCCCATATGCAAGCTAAGTAATGCCCTTCTTTTAGCTCTAGGATTACTGCTTACCCTTACCCTCCTGGGTATAATGTCAGCTTTCTGAAATACACAGTCTCTTCAGAAAAAATATGACTGAACATACCTCATTGCTGCATAGCATGAAACCGTTCATCACACTGAAGCTTCCTGTACTCCTCAGCCTCTGTGGGAACAGCAATGGACCTTAGTTACAAATGCTAAGATCATCCTCCAGGCAGCAGTCTTCATCCATCTGCTGCCTGAGAGTAAATAGTACAAACCGGTACCATTTAAAAATAAACTCTTGATTGAAGAAATTAAAAACTAATATTTTATCACCTCTTTCACTTTACCCTTCCTAGTACTTAGAGTAGGCAAAGAGAATGACTGGGGGTGGAGCTAAGGGAGGAGCTATATAGACAGCTCTGCTGTGGTGCTCTTTGCCACTTCCTGTAGTGAAGGATAATATCCCACAAGTAAAGGATGAATCTGTGGACTCATGTTACCTATATAGAAGAAATTGATAATAGGAGTAAATTAGAAAGTGGCTTAAAATTGCAAGCTCTATCTGAATCACGAAAGAAAAAATTTGGGTTCAGTGTCCCTTTAACTGCAGAGGCCTGAGATGGAAACACGCAAAAGGGATGATGTCCATTGCCGCAACCATCAGCCCGATTAACTCCATACACTGAGCCACTGACGGCCGTGGAGTGGACTGAAGGACTAGACGAGTATTGATAATCTGATTTCCTGTCTATCAGAAAAATCTTCATGGACAAGGAGTCTATTATGTTTTCCAAGAAAGTGACTCGTGTCTGAAACTAGGAAACTCTTTGCCAAATTTACCTTCCACCCGTGAACTCTCAGGAAACACTATGTCGGTGTGGGATCATGCTTGCTGAAAAGATGGGGCCTGGACTAGAATGTCGTCCAGATAAGGCACCACCCCAAAGCCCCGTGACCGAAGGACAGACAACAGAAACCCTAGAACCTTTGTGAAGATTCTGGGAGCCGTGGCCAGGCCGAAAGGAAGAGCCACAAACTAGAAGTGTTTGTCTAGGAAGGCAAACCTTAGGAACTTGTGATGATCCCTGTGAATAGGGACATGTAGGTATGCGTTCTTTAAATCCACAGTTGTCATGAAGTGACCCTCCTGGATTAAGGGAAGAATGAAACTAATAGTTTCCATCTTGAAGGAAGGAATCCTGAGAAATGTGTTTAGACTCTTTAGGTATAAAATTGGTCTGATTGGAATAAAAACCCTGACCTTGGTCCTGGACTGGAACAGGAACAATCACTCCCAAGGTGGAGAGGTCTTTAACACAATGTAAGAACGCCTCTCCTTTTGTCTGGTCTGCAGATAATCTTGAAAGTAGAAACCTGCCTCTGGGAGGAAAACTTTTGAACTCCAAATTTGTATCCCTGAGACGCGATTTCTATCGCCCAGGGAACCTGAACGTCCCGAACCCAAGCCTGAACGAATGAGGAAAGTCTGCCCCCTACTAGATCTGGTCCCGGATCGGGGGCAAGCCCTTCATGCTGTTTTGGATTCAATAGCCGGCTTCTTGGATTGTTTACCCTTGTCCCAAGACTGGTTGGGTCTCCAAGTAGGCTTATATTGTTCCTGCTTAGAGGAGGAAGAATTTCCCTTGAAATTTCTTAAGGAACGAACATTACTCTGTCGTCCCTTTTGTTTGTTTCTCTTATCCTGAGTGAGTAGATGACCCTTACCTCCCATGATATCAGAAATAATTTCTGACAGGCCAGGTCCAAACACGGTCTTTTACTTGTAAGGAATCGCTAAAAGCTTAGACTTATATGACACGTCCGCAGACCAAGGTTTTAACCATAAGGCTCTGCGGGCTAGGACAGAGAAACCCGAGCTCTTAGCTCCAAGTTTGATAATTTGAAGTGAAGCATCCGTAATAAAAGCATTAGCTAGCTGCAGAGCCTTTATCCTGTCTTGGATCTCCTCCAAGGAAGTCTGTCCTGAGAGACTCAGAGCATCAAACCAATATGCTGCCGCACTAGTGACGCTAGTAATGCACGCAGCAGGCTGCAATAGCAGACCGTGGTGAACAAAGCTTAAGCAAACCCTCTAAATTCTTGTCCATAGGATCTTTGAAAGCAAAACTATCCTCTATGGGAATAGTAGTTCTCTTGGCTAAGGTGGAAACAGCTCCTTCCACCTTAGGAACCGTTTGCTAAGACTCCTTGAAAGAGTCAGCTATGGGAAACATGTTCTTAAAAATAGGGGAGGGAGAAAAGGGAATGCCTGGTCTCTCCCACTCCTTAGTAACTATCCCTGAAGCTCGCTTTGGAACCGGAAATACGTCTGAGTAAGAAGGAACTTCGAAATATCTGTCTAATTTACTAGACTTTGCAGGGGCAACAACAACAGTGGAGTCAGTTGTCTAAAGTAACCAAAACCTCCCTGAGCAACAGGCGGAGGTGTTCTAGTTTAAATCTAAAAGTTACAACCTCCGAGTCCGTCAGAGGCAATGAACTTTCAGAGTCTGAAACTTCGCCTTCAAATGGAACCTCATTACCCTCCTCTTCAGGTCCTTGGGAGGGTACGTCCGAGATTGTCACAATTGCATCAGAAACCTCATTTACTGCATGTCTGGCTTTCCTCTTCCGTTTGCCCTGCAGCATCGGGAAGGCAAACAGTGCATCAGAAATTGTGGAAGATATGAGAGCAGTTATGTCTTTTAAGGTAACTCCAGCAGGCGTTAGAGCAGAAGTACAGGGCACTGCTTGAGCGGGCGATAACATTTGGGACGATTGGGGAGAAAACTGCATCTCAGTAGACTCTTGGGAAGCATCCGCTTTTGAAAAGTTTGGCTCAGGAAAAATCTTCCCTATAACTTAAAGGGACAGTCTACACCAGAATTTGTATTGTTTTAAAAGATAGATAATCCCTTTATTACCCATTCCCCAGTTTTGCATAACCAACACAGTTATATTTATATACTTTTTACCTCTGTGATTATCTTGTATCTAAGCCTCTGCAAACTGCCCCCTTATTTCAGTTCTTTTGACAGACTTGCAGTTTAGCCAATCAGTGCTGGCTCCCAGATAACTTCATGTGCACGAGCACAGTGTTATTTATATGAAAAACATGAACTAACACCCTCTAGTGGTGAAAAACTTAAAATGCATTCTGAAAAGGTGGCCTTCAAGGTCTAAGAAATTAGCATATGAACCTCCTAGGTTAAGCTTTCAACTAAGAATACTAAGAGAACAAAGCAAAATTGGTGATAAAAGTAAATTGGAAAATTGTTTAAAATTACATGCTCTATCTGAATCATGAAAGTTTATTTTGGACTAGACTGTCCCTTTAAAGGGACACTGAACTTAAATTTTTTCTTTTGCGATTCAGATAGAGCATGCAATTTTAAGCAACTTTCTAATTTACTTCTATTATCAATGTTTCTTTGTTCTCTTGCTATCTTTATTTGAAAAAGGCATAGAAGCTTTTTTTTCAGTACTCTGGACAGCACTTTTTTATTGGTGGATGAACTTATCCACCAATCAGCAAGAACAACCCAGGTTGTTCACCAAAAATGGGCCGGCATCTAAACTTAAATTTTTGCATTTCAAATAAAGATACCAAGAGAATGAAGAAAATTTAATAGGAGTAAATTAGAAAGTTGCTCTATCTGAATCACAAAATAAAAAATTTGTGTTCAGTGTCCTTTTAAGGCCCTCTCAATACAGGAGGGACAGAAAGGGATTGGTGGTTCCACATTTGCATTCAAACACATGGAGCAAGTAACACTTTGCAAGGCTCCTATGTCCATACTGATTCACAAAAGTATAAATATGCAAGAAAAACTTTAACAAAAGTTTTTTTAAAGTGAAACTTTTTATTGTGTGAGGAAAAAAAAAACGCCTACACCTCAGCAGCTATGCTGAGGTGCCTACCTGACTGCAAGAACTGGAGAATCTCTCTCCTTCTGGCCAGCAATCCAGACTCGATATGGGAAATAGATCAACAACCCTCCTAACCTAGAAACGCTTGCTCTATGTTAGAAAACATGTGTTTCTAGGCAGAGGGACTATCTGGCGTGTATCCGGTCTCAACTGTCTCCAGATAGAGGTGCAGAAGTAAAAAGCGTGCAATACTGAAGATCCGCCCATCGTGGGCGTGGCCAAGCGGAATAAGTCTCCTAGCGTTATATGTAGTTAAAATAACGCTTAACTCCCAGCCCTAGTGCCTGTACACACTGTCTGGTCCTCTCAGACCCTGAGAGCCTTTTGTCCCAAAGTGCTATGTTTGCCCTGCAACCATAAGCTTTTTATGTAATTAAGTGTAGTAAAAAGTGCTCCTTTTCCTCTAAGTGTCCCAGGAATAAATCAAGCACTTACCTCATATGGCTGCCTGACAGCAAAGGCAGTTCACCAGGTTTGAGGGGTCCTATCCCCCACATGGACCTGTAAAGAAACAAATTCCTCAGGTTTTCAGGGTTAGGGCAGCAATAATATGAGAGGCGCAGTGAGAATTATGTCCCACCAGTTTCCTTTGCTTTAAAGCCAACAAAGCTCTACTGTAGAGACTGATATGGACTACAGCTACACCCTAGGACAAAGCAGCACAATCTTGTACTACTTTAAAAATAATAAACTCTTGATTGAAGAATCTTTTTCTAACACCTCACTTTACCTCTTCCTATCACTAACATAAGCAAAGAGAATGACTGGGGTGGGAGGAGCTATTTAACAGCTCTGCTATGGTGCTCTTTGCCTCCTCCTGCTGACCAGGAGGTGAATATCCCATTAGTAATTAAGATGATCCGTGTACTCGTGTCATTAAATCCATGATCCAGAGAGAATACAATTCTCAACAACTGTCCAATTGAGTTCAATTATCTAATTTACTTAATCCTTTTGATATCCTTTGTTGAAAGCACATCTAGAAAGGCTCAGTAGCTGTCTTGTATGATTGGCTCACTCTTGAGCATTACTATTTCATCAAAGAATATCTAAAGAATGAAGCAAAATGGAAATTTTTTGGGTTTCCTGTCCTTAAAAGCAAGCTATTTAACACCCTTGATGCGCATGATTAGCTATGAGCAGCCTGCAGACACATGACAAGTCCTTGCTGTTTCAGCGATACCCCGCACTACTGGCTGGTGATTGTTGGTGGTCTAAGGGAGGCACTCCCCTGGCTTTATGGGAATGATTGTACCACGTACACATGTGGTGATGTCAGAGGGGCTGAACCAAGAAGCTGGATGGGAGTTTATTCAAACCCCTCAATCTAAGCTACCTTAGTCGCTACAAAGCTCCAAGACAACTCATTTAATAGTAAATCATCTGCTCCTTCATATAGCGGTTGTCCGAGCAGTAATAAAAAGGATTTGTTTTGGGGGAGGGGGCATTTGCTTGAAGAGGTTACGTTATACACAAAAAAAAACTGGTCTAGAGACCCCTAATAAAGTTTATTTTCTAGTAGAAAAGTCCCCCCCCAAAAATAGTTTCTGTGCTAAACAATGGTGCCTCACTATTATATACACTCAATAGCCAGTTTGGTCCCTATTTTACATGGATACCCTTGATTTAGGGGATTACAGTAAGAGTAGTAGTCACTGGTCAATTTAACAGTATTTACTTTAAGGGATATAAAACATGCAATTTTAACCAACTCTCTAATTTACTCCCATCAAATTTTCTTCATTCTCTTGGTATCTTTATTTGATAAAGCAGGAATGTAAGCTTAGGAGCCAGCCCATTTTTGGTTCAGGGCACTGGGTAACGCTTGCCAAATTGTGGCTACATGTAGATACCCAGGGTGCTGAACCAAAGATGGCCGGCACAATAGATACAAAGAGAACGAAAAATGAATAGTAGTAATTTAGAACGTTTCTTAAAATTGCTGCTCTATCTAAATCAAAGAAGAAAATTTGGGTTAAGTATCCTTTTTAAATCTATGCAAATTTACAGATTTTTTTTTCCCGTTTATGCCACAGCTATCTCACATGACAAATTCTAAATATGGTATATTGTGAACCTGCTGGGCCGGCTAAAAAAAAAAAAAAGGGCCACTAAGTTGTGTGGACGGTTGTGAAGCCTGTGAGTCCTACAACCCAGTTACAAGACCAGCCCTTGTTACAGAGGTAAACTGGTTGTTTATATGCAGTCATGTGGCCTGTGAGTCCCCTACAACCCAGTCACAAGACCTGCCCTTATTACAGGAGGTACACTGGTTATATGCAGTCGTGTGGCCTGTGAGTCCCCTACAACCCAGTTACAAGACCAGCCCTTGTTACAGGAGGTACACTGGTTGGTTATATGCAGTTGTGTGGCCTGCAAGTCCCCTACAACCCAGTTACAAGACCAGCCCTTGTTACAGGAGGTACACTGGTTGGTTTTATGTAGTCGTGTGGCCTGTGAGTCCTACAACCCAGTTACAAGACCAGCCCTTGTTACAGGAGGTACACTGGTTGGTTATATGCAGTTGTGTGGCCTGCAAGTCCCCTACAACCCAGTTACAAGACCAGCCCTTATTACAGAGGTACACAGGTTGGTTTTATGTAGTCGTGTGGCCTGCGAGTCCCCTACAACCCAGTTACAAGACCAGCCCTTGTTACAGGAGGTACACTGGTTGGTTATATGCAGTCGTGTGGCCTGTGAGTCCTACAACCCAGTTACAAGACCAGCCCTTGTTACAGGAGGTACACTGGTTGGTTATATGCAGCCGTGTGGCCTGTGAGTCCTACAACCCAGTTACAAGACCAGCCCTTGTTACAGGAGGTACACTGGTTGGTTATATGCAGCCGTGTGGCCTGCAAGTCCCCTACAACCCAGTTACAAGACCAGCCCTTATCACAGAGGTACACAGGTTGGTTTAATGTAGTCGTGTGGCCTGCAAGTCCCCTACAACCCAGTTACAAGACCAGCCCTTGTTACAGAGCTACACTGGTTGGTTATATGCAGTCGTGTGGGCCTGTGAGTCCCCTACAACCCAGTTACAAGACCAGCCCTTATTACAGAGTACACAGGTTGGTTGTATGAGTCGTGTGGCCTGCGAGTCCCCTACAACCCAGTCACAAGACCAGCCCTTGTTACAGAGCTACACTGGTTGGTTATATGCAGTCGTGTGGCCTGTGAGTCCCCTACAACCCAGTCACAAGACCAGCCCTTATTACAGGAGGTACACTGGTTATATGCAGTCGTGTGGCCTGTGAGTCCCCTACAACCCAGTTACAAGACCAGCCCTTGTTACAGGAGGTACACTGGTGGTTATATGCAGTTGTGTGGCCTGCAAGTCCCCTACAACCCAGTTACAAGACCAGCCCTTGTTACAGGAGGTACACTGGTTGGTTTTATTTAGTCGTGTGGCCTGTGAGTCCTACAACCCAGTCACAAGACCAGCCCTTATTACAGGAGGTACACTGGTTATATGCAGTCGTGTGGCCTGTGAGTCCCCTACAACCCAGTTACAAGACCAGCCCTTGTTACAGGAGGTACACTGGTTGGTTATATGCAGTTGTGTGGCCTGCAAGTCCCCTACAACCCAGTTACAAGACCAGCCCTTGTTACAGGAGGTACCACTGGTTGGTTATATGCAGTTGTGTGGCCTGCAAGTCCCCCTACAACCCAGTTACAAGACCAGCCCTTGTTACAGGAGGTACACTGGTTGGTTATATGCAGTTGTGTGGCCTGGCAAGTCCCCTGCAACCCAGTTACAAGACCAGCCCTTGTTACAGGAGGTACACTGGTTGGTTTTATGTAGTCGTGTGGCCTGTGAGTCCTACAACCCAGTCACAAGGACCAGCCCTTATTACAGGAGGTAAACTGGTTATATGCAGTCGTGTGGCCTGTGAGTCCCCTACAACCCAGTTACAAGACCAGCCCTTGTTACAGGAGGTACACTGGTTGGTTATATGCAGTTGTGTGGCTCTGCAAGTCCCCTACAACCCAGTTACAAGACCAGCCCTTGTTACAGGAGGTACACTGGTTGGTTATATGCAGTTGTGTGGCCTGCAAGTCCCCCTACAACCCAGTACAAGACCAGCCCTTGTTACAGGAGGTACACTGGTTGGTTATATGCAGTTGTGTGGCCTGTGAGTCCTACACCCAGTTACAAGACCAGCCCTTATTACAGGAGGTACACTGGTTGGTTATATGCAGTCGTGTGGCCTGTGAGTCCTACAACCCAGTTACAAGACCAGCCCTTGTTACAGGAGGTACACTGGTTGGTTATATGCAGCCGTGTGGCCTGTGAGTCCTACAACCCAGTTACAAGACCAGTCCTTGTTACAGGAGGTACACTGGTTGGTTACATGCAGTTGTGTGGCCTGCAAGTCCCCTACAACCCAGTTACAAGACCAGTCCTTATTACAGAGGTACACAGGTTGGTTTTATGTAGTCGTGTGGCCTGCGAGTCCCCTACAACCCAGTCACAAGACCAGCCCTTGTTACAGAACTACACTGGTTGGTTATATGCAGTCGAGTGGCCTGTGATATTCCCCTTCACCCCAAATATATAGGCAGCACAGAAGTCAGGACTTTTATATTTTTATTTATTATGTACAGAACACAGAGCACACGCTCAGTACAGTTAGCTCAGCTTGGTGGCCAGCTCTTTAGCTTTTGCTTTCCCCAGCTTGGCAATTCTTGCAACAGATTTGGGACCCAGGATACCACCATCCCAGTGACGACGGATCTAGAAGACAAGAGTCACATTAATCACAAGAAGCCTTCACACAATGACATTTACTATGCAACAGAACTGACAGCAGAAGGCAGCTGTATTAGTCGCCAAACAGCAGGGACTCTCCAATCCGAACACTGAAGGGGCATCCCAGCACAGACACCCTGAGTGTTGCTCATACAAGACCCAACTTAAAGCTCATCAGAAAAGAAAAAAACCCGAGGTGCTGTGGTATAGCCCGACAGTTCATGCTGTAAGGTCTTTATCCTGGCACTGCCTACAAGTGGAGTGCAAGTATACAGTGCTGCGCTAGCAGCCAAATCCATGAGCTGAGCAGTTTAACCATCCCCAACACACTATTGAGCACTGGACACAGGAAATATTTTATCTGTCTTACCCCACTCCCAAAACACACACTCACTTGTTAGCATCACCATCTCCACCTCATCTGTCGTAATTGGTCTTGACGGCTTCCACCAGCTTAGTGAGTGCGCCCTTTTCCTCCCTGTGGGAGGGACATCACAATTAGTATCTGATGAGACAATACCTAGATGCAGGACTTGCCACGCTGCTGAACCTTCACTGCTCAGGGTTAAAAAGCTCTGAGTGCCACACGGTCACATTCAGATTAAAAAAATTCTATGCTCATCACAGCTGAGAAGATCACAGGAGCACATTATCTCCCATTAAACAGATGCTCACAGGTTAATCTGTGTGAAGGCAACACTTGTGCACCAGACTCCTCAGTCTGGCCTTGCCCTTTACAATGCAGTAGGGGACACCCATCTTACGGCAGGGCGCAGGCAGGAACACAACCAGCTGTAATAAAAAGGGATGCATGTTACTCTTGTTTAATGATAGCATTAACCGTGTTAAGGGACATAAAACAAGTGGAATAGAAAAAAACTTAAATTATGCTTCATGATAATTTATTTTCTTCGGATGGAAAGAGTCCACAGCTGCATTCATTAAAGGGACAGAATACACTCATTTTCATATAACTGCATGTAATAGACACTACTATAAAGAATAAGATGCAGATACCGATATAAAAATCCAGTATAAAAACAAAACAAAACACTTGGAAGCTCAGTTTAGCTCTGTTGAAAAGGTAGCTGGAAAGCCCACTGCAAGTGGGAAATAAGACACTCCCCCCCCCCTCCTTTTGCATACGAAAAGACCCTTTACACAAACAGAAGAGCAAGCAGGAGAGGTAGCTGACGGTATTCAAATAAAACTTTATAAATCGTCTACAACATTTATGCAAAGAAAAAAAAAAAAAAAAAGAAGTGTATAATGTCCCTTTAATCTTGGGCATTTAGAACCTGGCCACCAGGAGGAGGCAAAGACACCCCAGCCAAAGGCTAAAATACTTCCCCCACTCCCCTCATCCCCCAGTCATTCCGCCGAGGAACAGTAGAACATACGTCAGGGTGAAAAGGTGCCAGAAGAACAAAAATAAGACGCCCCACAAAAAAAATATGGGCAGGGAACTGTGGACTCTCCATCTGAAGAAAAGAAAACTCAGGTTAGCATAATTTAAGTTTTTCTTCATAAATGGAAAGTCCACAGCTGCATTCATTACTTTTGTGAAAATACCAAGCTAGAGAGGTCACTGAAGGCCAAACGGGAGGGAACAAGAGGCGGCCCATTCTGAGGGCACCTGGCCTGAAAACCCTTACCCAACAAAAATCCTGCTTGTCCGAAGCCAAAAACAACTTTTGGGGGAAAAAAAAAAAAAAAAAAGAAAGGCCCAAGGACACTGACCCGCAGACAGTGCACAGCATTGCTAGAGACTGCAGGAGCTAGACTCGACTGAGTCAACAGCCTCCAAGAGACACCGTCCCCAGCAGTCAGTCTCCAAACAAACCCCTTACTAAAGAAAGGGAACAAACTACAGTAGTCTTCCACAAAGAAAGAAAAGGCACGGAGAAAACATGATTGTACTTGTAAAGAACAGCTAATCCCCCTTAAGGGACTCAAGGCTCTGCTCATTTTATCAACCTCGAAAGGAGGAAAGGTCGAGTAGACCTCGCCGGGGATCGAACTTGCAACCCTCGGTTTGCTACAGTGCATTTGTATGCTGAGCTAGCATAAGGAACTCCAGAGAGAAAAAATAAAAATGGCAAAAACCCAAGAAACCGGGTCAGGCTAACAGAGACCCAACCAGTCTCATAGAAACAAGGGGAAGGCAACGCCCAGACCCCAGAAATACAGAAACCACAGGATAAGGCCGGGAGTCTGACCAAACAGAGGATCTTCCACCAACAATGCAACCGCACTAGAAAGCAACTGAAAACGAAGTTCCCCAAGTCGTAAAACGGTATCTCAGAATACCAAAAATATCCAGAACGAAACCTCGTGCAGCTAGCTCAGATAGGTCAGACGAACAACACCTGAAGCAAAAACCACTGCATGCTGCAGTCATCTAAAAAGGACTCTGAAAAACTTAAATACTTGCAGGGTGTAGGAATCAGACTGAGACGAGAAAGTGCAAAAATAATCCACACCTTTATTAATAGCAAAAAAATAATAAAAAGTCCACAAGTCAAATAAGCCAGGAATCAAAACCAGAGCTGGTAGTCAGACGAGCAGAGTCAGGAGCCAAAGCAAATAGTCAGCGAGCCGGAATCAGGAACAAGGAGAACAGCAGAGTCAGGAACAAGCCTGGGATCAGGAACCAGGAGGACGTCAGGCA